>NW_024061785.1:0-150623 GCF_006381635.1 Hibiscus syriacus | reverse complement strand
GGTCAAAGGAAAAATGCATAATCGAATGAGAGAAAAGACAACAATGGATTGATATTACTGGTTATGTTTATATGATAAGCAACAAAAGATGAATGTATAAACGAAAAAGATAGTGTAAACCTACAGGATTGAAAAGTAGTGTCTGATGATGACAAGAAAGAATAAGTCAGGGAAGCAACATAAGAACATTAGAAGATATGTTATTATCAAATATGCAGTGAAAATTCGAGGATGAATTTTCTTATAAGGAGGGGAGAGTTGTAACATCCCAAACTATGGCTTAGTGACTTAATTGTAAAGTTTCAGAATTTGGTGATTAAAGTAGAAGAATAGTTCAATGATTTATCTAAAAATAAATCTTAAAAGTTGTTAGTAATTATTAAAGATTTTAAGGGCAAAGTGGTCATTTGACTTGGAAAGATAAGATAATGATATATATGGGATAAAGATTGAGAGATTTCTCCAGAAACTCTCTTTCTTCTTCTTCCTCTCCTCCCGTATCTCCAAGCTCAAAGGTGAGTCTTCTACTTAGTTAATTATTTGTTAAGTTTAAGATTGGGTTTTGATCATTAGATGATAACTAAGCTTAAGGAAAGCTTAAGTTATCTTAAGATCAAAAGATAAAGGAGATAGAAAAGATTAAAGATTAGAGTATCTTGAATGAAATATTGTAATAGAGTTCATAACAAGAATTGAAAGTTTGATTTGATTTGTTATCAATAAGTAAGAGATATGAAGTAATAGAATTGGATTTGAAACATGTGCAAAATTGATGTAATTATTGAATTATATATGGAAGATAGGATTTTGAGGTTTAAGATGAAATAAATGAATATAGATTGGTTTAAGTATGTGTACTAGAGTTAAGAATGAAAAAGGGGATGAAACATGAAGGATTTAATCCAAAATGAATGATTTTTGGGTTCAAAAAGAGAATTCTGGGCAGAGTGCATCGATGCATATTCATTGTGCATCGATGCATCAAGGTTAAAACCCAGAAATTTGTTTGAAGGTGTATCGATGCACAGGTAGTGCATCGATGCACTCTTTTAAAATAGAAACATCGAATGCAATTAGTGCATCGATGAATAAGGCATGCATCGATGCATCTCAATAATAATACAACATCGAATGTATTTATGCACCGATGCATCAGTAGTGCATCGATGCATACCCTTATTGAAAGAAGAAATTGACTTTTCTCTTGGTCTAAAGAGTGAACCATTAGAGTATTACTTATATACTAATATAGATCTATGTATGATTATGTAGATATAGAAGTGATCCCGTTCTGAATCAACTGAAGGATTAGAATCGAATCAAAGCAAAGCTAAGGTGAGTGCAATTTAATTTGTACTTATATTATTGAATAAACATTTGGCTTGCGATGAGCCAGTGATAGAGTTACTATGGTAAGAAGTAACTCCTCAAATGTTAATTGATTGGTGATCAATGTTATGATTTGTGTGATTATGATATATATAAGTTATATGGAAAGTATATGTAAAATACGATATGAGCTTATATGAATATGTGATATGAATAAAGATATAAGAAATGATTTATGTGAATACATGCATTTGTTATGCGTGTTATATGATATTAGATATGTTTACACATACATATGGTATGTGACCGAAGAGAATGAACATGTGATTATAAGATCAATGATTACACGTACATTTGGTACGTGACTGAAAAGAAAGATATATGTTCATAAGAGAAAGGATATGAATAAGTAAATTGAACTGTTATGAATGTTAATACCCATGTTATGTGATAAGAGAGCTAGTGGTATAGTTGGCATGCAAGAGTCGAGGGTCTATGTGGTCTTTCGGGACATATATGTATTCTTTGGAACATGTGTGAAGTCTGGTGAGACATACTTGATCCCTAGTATATGTATATGATTCTTAGAAATGATATGTGGTCCTTCGAGACATATGGATTTTTACCTATGTCTTTGGGACATATAGACGTTTACCTATGTCGTCGGGACATATGGACTGTTTACCTAGGTTCTTCGGGATCTATGGACTGGTCCTTCGGGATGAATACTGAACTAAGGTTCGGTGCCCATGAGGGAATTGATACGAGCTGTGGTGACAACATTAGTGCACAACCTCAATGTACTCATATACCTTAAGTTCTCAAATGTATACATGGGCTAATGCAAGGCTTTAAAGATAAAAATAACTTGTTATGATACTATATATATATATGCTTTGTTGTGAAATGACATGGATACTCGATGGTGAGTATAGAAAGGTTCAATATGCTTACGTGATAGAAAGAAATTAGTAATAATGATATGAGTATATTAATGATATACGTATAAGTATGCATTATGTTATATGAAATGGTTTGTGGTTTTATTTATGTTTTATTGCCTCACCAAGTCAACGACTTAGCGTGTGATTGTTTCACACGTAGGTTTCGAGAAGAGTAGAGAGTAATGTGGAGCAAGACATGTTAGTTCTCCTTACCAAATGTCAGATCAGAAAATATATGTACTGTATAGAGTGTAGTTGGCATGTAGTCTAAAGATATAAATTGTATGAACTCTGATATATTTTGTAAATGTTTTGAATAAGTTAAATATTATAAAAGTTTTAAATTACTCACTATTTTATACGAATAAATGTTTGAAAAGTCAATGTGACACTTCGGACTCGTATCCGGGTCGGATACGGGTTGGGGGTGTTACATGAATTACTGTTTGTCAAGTTGATGATGAGTTGATCATACGAATCAGGTAGACTTTGAAGTAGAAGTTCAACACGTTCTTGTTCTCATATTTTACAGCTTAAGGATGTAAGCTGAGAAAATAAAGTGTTCAGTGTATTTAAGTGCTCCGTCACTGAAGTAGATTCTGGCATACGGAGAATGTATATTTTCTCTTAAGGAAAATTTATTGTGCAGCGATGTGGCCTCGTACAATTTGGTGAGATGATCTCATATCTCCTAGCTGTCTTCTTCTCCTCGATGCTTGACAAATTTCATCTACTAATGCTAGATGAAAGTTTGCCATATCATTCCCGTCAATTTCTATCCATTTGTTGTCATCTCTGAAATCCACCAGCCTTTCACTGATAGCTGCTAGACAACCGTCTTTCCTCAGGATGGCCTTCATCTTCAATTTCCACAATGAGAAATTTCTCTCATTGAATTTTTCAATATCAAATTTCGTTGCCATGGCTTCTTTTACGGATAGCTCCCACTATTTCACTATCGTGAATAGTTCTCTAGAACCTTCAAAGAATGGGTAATAACTTCTTACTTTCTTATGTTGGAGGATCCACCTTTTGGTGGCAACCACAAAGACAATAAGCATATATTACACACTCTAATCTGGCTCGGATACCAATTGTTGCGGAAGACAGCTATCGGATAGAGCAAAAATACAACTGATAATTTGAGAAAATAAAAATTGAAGATAAAAGAGACACAAAATTTACGTGAAAAACCCCTAAATAATATAGGGTAAAAACCACAGGCAACGGTAGAAGAATTTCACTATGAGAAAAATAGGAATTACAACCTCTCTCGATCTACCAAGGAGAAAATAATGATAATTCTCTCTTGATAAAACGGAGAAAAACCCTCTCAAGAAACTCTCTAAATTCTCTCTAGTATTGGAAGAAAGCTAAAATGATTTGGGATTGTTTTGAAGCTAAATGAACTAGGGTATTTATAGTTGAAGCTTTAAGGACTAATTTATAAATACCCTAAAGTACAATGACTAAAATTGAGCTTTTTCCATTGTCAAAAAATCAACAAAAAAAAACAACCCCTTTTTCAGTGCATTTAATTATTTGCACTTTCGATAGAAATGTGCAACCAATTTGGACTTTGGAATTTCAACAATGTTGGCTTCAAGCCCGGAATTATGATATCAACAACATTTGAAGTTCTTCCCGAGTTTAATGAACACAGCATAAGCAGCATTACTAAAATTGGCATTGCAAAAACTACTGCATATAAAGCAACACAAAGATTTTATCAAAGGATAGCAGCAAATAAGGTAAACCATTTAAAGCATGAATTCAACATTGATAATATTATTAGATATACCAAAAGTGATCACCCACAGTTTATCAGCTACAAACGGGGCAATGCACGAGACCGTTCTCGTTACACTCGGTACACCTGACCACCACCGTGCTCTGCCCCTCCACGGCCATCTTGCAGCTGCCATTGCATCGAAAACACGGTAAAAATCTCACATCTCCACAGCCATGGCAAACCTCTCCTCTTTTCTTCGGCAAGCCTTCAAGTAAATCACCAAACCAACCTTCGTCCATGATCCCCATAACTTCCTCTGCTCCCCCAATGTAAAACCCTTTAATAAAAACTCGGGGCGGCGTCATTTTGGTCGTCGATTCTTTCTCTTTTCCTTTCATTAACTCCCTGAACTCTTCTCTGAACCTTGGTCCATAGAAATGTCCCGTTCGCATATTACAATTCCAAAACTTTGAATTGCAAATCTAACCGCGTTACAGTCTTCGTAAGTTTTACGGATTCCCCTCAACGTCGTTGTATAAATCACGATTCTGTTTCCTCCGTTAGGCGGGCACATTTGCTCGAACGTGTCAAAGAGTGACGGTCCCAAAACGCTGTCGTTTCCGGATTCGAATTTCTTTTGCAGGGAAGAACGGGAGAAGGTGGTGCCTTTGCTTAAATTAGGATCAGCGTTTTCGGCCTGGAATTTATCCAGTAGCGAAGCCCGTGAAAGCGGCGGTTTCGAAAGGCTTTCACTTTTGCTGAAATTAGGGTTAATAGTTTCCCTGTTGAGAAACGGGGAGAAGCTGAAGCTATCTGCGTCGAGGCTGGACATGAGTTCCGGGGAGTTAAGGATCTCGGGTTGGGAAGGGACGGGTCTAGGTTCGGACCAAAGCGACTTGGACTCACTGAAGTTAGATCCGAGGGTGAAAGGAGGCGGTGGAGTGGGCGGCATAGTAGAGGATTGAGGCGGCGGAACCAGGTTTAGTAACCCGTACGTCGTGGAAGTAAGGGATACAATGTGCTGACCCAATGCTGAGCTGCTAAGTTGAGTGAACTCGTTCTCCTGGTTCAGCAAATTCAAGGAAACACAACCGTTGCCACAGAAAGTAAAGATGTTTGTTTTTCAGAATGGGAATTTGAAGAACTGTTGAAGTGAGAGAGACAAATGTAGGGGAAGATGACAGTGGAAGAGGAGGAGAACAGATTTTCAAATTCTTGGGGGGAGATCTGAAAGAATCCTTCCGGTAATTTTGGGTTATCTTCTGGGCTAAAGCCTAAACCTCAAAACCCACAAATAAATGGAAAGAGATGTGGACTTCGATCAAATCCCATTTTACTCGAAGATCAAACCCAAATACTTCTAATCCGATTAACAACTTCAAGTCTTCAACAATCCCCTCTAACTATCCTCTTCCGCGTGCTCTTTTTCCGTCATCTTTCCAACCTCTTTATTTATGTTTTTTTTAAGTGAGACTTAAATGACTGATCGGAAGAGTATCAACTTAGTCGGTCAGTTGTGTCGTATCATATTTCCATTATCACAATAATAATATTAATGACGGAATGATTAATTTGTTATAAAATAATAGTCTTCGTGATCATATTCAAGGCCTTGAACGAAAATTAAAAAGTATGTTTTTATAAAATGAAGTATATTTTATTACTTTGAATATTTAATTTAATATTACATAAATAAATTATAGAAAAATAATTAAGTTTTACCAAAATGTATTATTTTTATTCTTTTATTAAGAAAATACTTTAAATACAACTAAAAGAGAATAAATATAAAAAAAATTGAATGCTTGTATGATACATTGATACATAGTTTGATTTTGAATAATAAATAAAAATAATTATTATTTTATTTATTATTATATTGAGAATGAAGAAGACTAAAAATTAAAGAATATTTGGTAAATTGAAGAGTAAGATTTGAAAAAAGAGAGAGAAAAACATGATTAAATTTAATTCAAAATTGAATGAATAAATGGGGGAAATGGAAAAAGAGCGTCAAAAACTAAACATTTTATGAAATTATAAAAATTAGGGCCCTAATCATAAATATAAAAAATTTGTTAAATTTAATTTAAATTTGGATGAATTAATAAGTGAAATGAAAAAGATGGTCAAAAACTAAAAAAATTATGAGATTATAAATATTAAGAGATCTAATTATAAATATAAAAAATTGAAAACCCTAATTATAAATACAAAAAAATAGGACCCCTAAGCGATTGCTCAGGATACTCCCTTTAGAGTCGGCCCTATCCGAAAGATGAGTGGATTTTGGTGATAATGTTTTTCTCTCCACTCAATACAACACTAAAAAAATATCAAATAGAATGTTTTTAAAATAAACAATCGCTTAGGAATATCTCCAAATGAATGAAATTATTAGAAATAGATTGCAATTTAATCATTAACAACAATTAGTTTTTCGGGTGATTTTTACAAATGACATTGTTGGATTCTTGTAATTCATAAGAAATTTGAACCCTTTTCTTTATTTTATGTTTGCATGATATTTTTTAATTAATTTAGAATGAATATAAGATAATATTTATTTAAATAATTTTAATTATTTAATAATATACAATTATATTTCTATATATATAGTGCTCGAACTCGATACATGTAGGGGCGTTCACTATTATTTACCCAAAAAATTACAATTATTTTTATAAGTGAAATCACATCATTATGTGCGAACAATCTTTGAAAATTATTTCCTTTATAATTAGGAGACTTTTTCATGGATTCCCCTCACAAAATGTTGTTTCTTTAATTTTATGGATGATATAGTTTAAAAGAGTACAATATTATATTAAAATTTTAGAAATACTCGGATAAAAGAATGTTTTTTGTGCGAACAATCCTCGGGAATGCACTTTATTTATAGTTAAAAGACTTTTCCATAGATTCCCCTCACAAAAATACATTGCTTCATATTTTTTTCTTGATGTCAAAGATAAAAATAAAATGAAATAAAAAAATAAAAATAGAACGAGATTAAAAATAATAAAATAAAAATGTAAAACAAAGAAGACTATCGAATACAATAAAGCATTTTGAGCGAAAAATCTCGAAAAGACACTTTCCCTTATAGTTGTGAGATGTTTTCATAGATCTCCTTCACAACAAAATTTATATTTTCTACATATAAAAAATGATTTATATAAAAAAAATAAAGTTTGACTAATAATATAGATATGAATATATGTGCATAAAGGGTAACAATAATAAAGATGACCAAGTTCGATTTCGAATCTAAAATACGAGTCAAACATCGGTAGCCGACTAGCATAAACAAGGTACCAACATGCAAACTTTAGAAATCAACATCTAAAATTAAAATATCAGCCAAATAAGAGGATAAATAAAGAAGGTTGAAACGTAAATAATGAAAAGTATAGTCATTAGAAATAAATATACCACATGCAATATCAGTGACTAAAATAAAATGAAGTGTAAGTTAAGATGCTTAAATGAAAATAAAGAAAATTAAATGCTAGAAATTAAAAGGGACTGAAATAAAATCCGGGAAAATTAAAGTGCAGAAAAATAAAATACTAGAATCTAAAGTGCAGGAAAAATAAATAAAATTAAATTAAAAAAACAGAAACAAATTGTATAGACTTAAAAATTAGGGGTTGTTTTTAACCGTTTAACCCGGACCATAAATAATGCGGATCGTCCCCCAGGGCAGGTCACTGTAAGGTCATTGAATATTTGAATGTTAGAAAATTAACAGATTAGTTTGTGCAGTAAAATAAAAAGTTAGTAAGTTAGTAAGAACAATAAAAATAAAAATAAAATAAAAAGTCAGTATATTAGTATGAACAATAAAATAAAAGTTAGAATGTTAGTAAGTTAGAAAAGTTAGCAGTTAGCCGAGTCTGGACCATAATAATGTGGATCTTACCCTGGATCGAGTCACCAAAAGGTCGAATCGAATAATGCAAACAAATATAAAAATAAAATGAAATAAATAAAATAAAAAAGTTTATGGTTAGCATAGTCCGAACCATAATAATGTATATCTTATCCCGGATCGGGTCACCACAAGGTCGAATAGAATAATGCAAACAAATATAAAAATAAAATAAAATAAAATAAAATAAAAAGTTAGTGGTTAGAAGAGTCCGATCCATAATAATGTGGATCTTAAATCGGATCGGGTCACCACAAGATCGAGTAATAAGAGAAACAATAAATAAATAAAAAATGGTTAGAATGCAAAAAAATAAAAGTCAGTGGTTAATGTGCAATAAAATAAAAGTTAGCAGTTAATTTGAAATAAATAACATAGCATAATAGTGACCAAATTAAAAGTTAGTAAAATTAGCATGCATATTCGAAATAAATAAGAAATAAACCACCGACTCCCTAACACGCGGTGGCCGACCTCCAACCAAGCAACCATCCTTACCCATTTACGTTTTAATACTTAAAAAACAAAGGAAATAAACATAAGAAAAGGGAAATAAAACAGGGAGACCTCCATACCTCCAGGAGTGAGAGACCAGGCCCTTTTTTTTATTTGCTTTTGTTTAATTTACAAAACCGAGGAGAGGGGAAGTTCTGCTGTGCGACGGTTAAAAAACAGCTAAAAAACAGCATGATTGGTTAAAAAAGTGATCGATTAAAATTTAGATCGATTATATTATATCATTTAACCGGAAATATCATCAAGTTCAATAACATATTAGGTAGCGCTTATATAATGTAATAGGAATTTAACCGGAAATATTATCAAGTACAATAACATACTAGGTAGCGCTTATATTGACCTATTTTCTAACTAAACCGGTTTATTTATGCCGATAACATTGCAAATTTACCTAATACATTATAATTATCGGTTTCGATATTTTTGAGATCGATACAATTTTAAATGTATCGACACTTTATGCGTGCACCTCGTTGGGCATTCATTCTGGAAAAAAAATATCGACACATATTTAAAAAGTGTTGATACATTATGTTGACATATTTTCTCATAAAACCAATATATTTATACCAGTTACATTGTAAATTTACCTATTACATCATAATTATCGGTTTCAATGTTTTTGAGATCGATACTTTTAATAAATGTATCGACACTTTATGCGTGCACCTCGTTTGGGCATTCATTTTGGACAATAAGTATCGACACAAATTCCACAAGTGTTGATACATTATGTTTACCTGTTTTGTAATTAACCAGTATATTTATACCAGTTACAATTTTAATTTACCTATTACATTATAATTATTGGTTTTGATGTTTTTGGGGTCGATACTTTTAGAAAATGTATCGACACATCTTTTTACCTATTCTCTCATTAAACCAGTATATTTTATTTATTACTTTATAATAATTGGCTTCGATGTTTTTAGGATCCATACTTACAATAAATGTATCGACACACTTTTTTGGAAACTTTATGTTTGGGAACCATACTGGACAAAATGTTAGAAACAAATCTTTTTGTTTATTAATTTTGTCATTAAAAAAGTCTATTTTTACCACCTACATTGTAAATTTACCTATTAATTTAAAGTTATTGAATTTTGTGGTTGTTGTACATACCTAAATATGTCCTGCGAATTTAATGTTGTATCCACCCTTCAACTACCACTACTAATACCACATCCTATTGAAAGCACGACTGAAACATTTTGTTCAATGAACATTTACTTACATCTCCATCAACTCATGTTGGGACCACTGAACTTGCAAAATAAATTTTTTGCCATGGATCATACTGATGTAGATAATGTTAAGCCAACCGAGGAATGCCATGAAGTACATAATGTTGATGAATCTGAGAGATTGGTTGGTCAGCTCTTCTCTTCACGTGATCAAGCTTGGTACTTTTATAAGGGATTCGCACGGGAACATGGGTTTACTACACGTCAGGGAACAACACGGCTTGACGTGGAAGGGAATGTGAAGACACAAGAATTTTGTTGTTCCAAAGAAGGGTTTTGAGCATCAAAAGTCAATACTGTTGATCGTCAATGTGCTCATACGCCAGTCACAAGAACAAGATGCAAGGCTAGAGTCGTACTTACAGTAACAAATACAAACGATCATTGGGTTATAAGTAAGTCTTATAAGAAACATAATCATGCATTGTGCACACCTGCTATGACACCATTTATGCGTTCAAATAGAGCTGTAAGTAAGGATGATATCGATGAGGCAACAACATTGAAAGAGGTCAGTGTTGGTACGTCACAAGTAATGAACTATTTAACGTATCAGACATGTGGCTATCATAATGTTGGATTTACATATAAAGACCTCTACAATGCACTTCAAAAGTTAAAGCAAAGGAAATCGTCGATGGGGATGTGAATGCACTTATTGCTTACTTTGATTATAAGAAACTTGATGATCCTGGGTTTTTTATGACATACTCGGTAGATGAATCAGGGTCATTGCATAATCTTATTTGGTCGGATTCTACATCGAGATCAGATTACACATGCTTCGGTGATGTAATTACGTTCCACATAACGTACAAAGATAATTGTATGGTCGACCAATTATACCTATTGTCGATGTCAATCATCACTATAACATAATTGTGTTTGCTACTGCCATAATCGCTGACGAGACATCCCAATTTTTCAAGTGGGTGCTACAGAATTTTTTAGAAGCCATGATGAATAAATCACCTATTTTAGTTGTCACCGATGGGGATAAGGCAATGCAGAGGGCTATCAAATCTGTTATCCCTTATGCTAAACACATATTATGTTCTTGGCATCTTTATCACAATTCACAAGCTAACATTGGTGACCCAAAATTTACAGCAACATTCTCAAAATGAATGGCTTCCTGGTGGACAACCGACGAATTTGATATTCAATGGCGTTCGGTTGTTTCATAATTCAACGTCGAAAAGCATCCATAGGTGATTGAGAATGGAAATACTCGGCACTTATGGGCACAAGCATATCTAACCGGTCATTTCTTTGCCAATATTCGCTCAACACAAAGGTGCGAGTCTATGAATGCTTCACTCGCGATTGCACTGAAACATAAGAAGACATATTTAGATGTTGTTCGTGCAATTGAAGATGAAATTAGTAGAATGCGTATGAACGATTTGAAAGCGGATTACTTAAGTTCCCAGACGAAGCCCTTCCAGATCACAAAACTAGTTGACCTTGAAAGCCATGCTGCTGAGATTTATTCGTGCGAATCTTTTCATATGTTCTAATATGAACTTCAACGGGAGACATTGTACCGGATTTAGGAAGAGATTCAGTCCTTATCAGATGAATGTCAAAATTATATTTTGACAAAGTACAAAGAAAAAAATAGGACATTTGAAATTAGTTTTGATTCTCGTACGAAAACCCTAAATTACTCCTACAAAAAACTCGAGACCGTCAGACTTCCGTATCGCCATCAACTTCATTTTTTGAAGCACTTGGATTACACATATTTGCCCGGGTCTTTGATTCAAAGTATGTGGACTAAGGACGCGAAGGCTTCTGCACCCAGTTTTGTTGACTTGAATGTGCCTCCAGAAGTAATACAAATAGAAAGGTTCGCTGCTTTATGTTCAACGTCAAGTAGGTTATGCTACATTGCATCAAAGACAGACATATCTTTCAAAACCGCAAGAGATGAGATGAAAAGACTAATAGAAGAATTTGAAAACTCGTTTGGTTTGAATGATTCAGTCAACCATAGCTGTAACAACCCAACCCGTACCCGACCCGGATACGAGTCTGAGATGTCACATTGACTTTTAATAACGATATTCTTACAAAATATCAAAACATTTAAACTCTTTTAAGAAAATACGATAATATATTGTTGAATCATGTTTGTTATAACTAATTTAAGAAAATATACGTTTTATGAACAGTAAAATATAGTATAAACAGTACTCGTGAACAGTGATGAACAGTACCCGTGAACAGTGTACCTATGCACTGCTACAGTACGTGAACAGTGCATCGATGCACCAAAATTTTGAATAAAAAATGTGTATCGATGCACTGCTACATTACTACTACAGTACTACTACAGTACTACTACATTACTACTACACTACTGCTACAGAAACTTCGGTAAACATGCATAAAACTCATAAAAATTCAACCGTTCATCGTTATACAGTTACCATTTACATAAATACATTTAAATTTCTTTAAAACTTTTTTTTATTAAAATATACTACATGCCGACTAAAATTTAACTAAAACAGTTCATTATGTCATACGGTTACTGATGAGGCGACCTTGATTGAATATCCAAATATCTTCTTATAAGCTGTATTCAACCTACGCCTGAAATAAACACACGTTAAGTATTACTTAGTGAGGCATAAATAATCATAATAACATTTCTACATACAAGTTATATTCTGATATTTAATCTCCAAGGAATCTTTAATTCCAATGAATATACTACAATCTGCATTTATTGATGCCATTAACTCATTTATCAATCATTATTGGAATCCATACATTCCATAGGAAATTCATACAATTCATGTAATTTCCTTTTAATATTAGCACTCTCATTGCTCTATCTGGAAGATCATACACTTAGTATGCTTCCCTTTCATTTTAGCACACAAAGTGCCTTATTAAAAAATTCATACCATTAGTATGATTTTGTTACCATTTTAGCACATAAAATGCCCTATGTGAAAATTCATATCATTAGTATGATTTCCTTATCTTTGTAGCACCCTTAGTATTTTATCTGGAAATCCATACACTCAGTATGATTCCTTTACCATTTTAGTACATAAAATGCCATATCTGGAAATCCATAATTTCAATATGATTTCCTTATCATTTAGCACACTCAGTGCTCCATATGGAAATCTATACACTCAGTATGATTTCCTTATCATTTAGCACACTCAGTGTTCCATATGGAAATCTATACACTCAGTATGATTTCCTTATCATTTTAGCACACAAAGTGCCATTCGGTAATCACTATACATACATCAATAAATTATACTATTTTAACTATTACCACATGTACGTACATAATTAAATGCACTCACCTGGTTCGTCTTGTTACTATCTCCAATACGCAATTCTGATTACTCAGCTACTTTGTCTTTGCCTTTCGTTTTGCTAGACTTGGGAGCTTGATTTCGATCTACTCAAGTATCCATTAAAGACACATTCAATATCACTTATTAGTATATTGAAATCTTTCATTTCTTAAACTAAAAGAAAGGCTATTTTCATTTATTTATTTAATGTATGCATAAGTACATTTTATAGTGTATCGATGCATCCTCTCATTGGTGCATCAGTACACAACCTATGCATCGATGCACTATCTACATTCGATGTTTATTTATTTAAGTGTGCATCGGTACACTCCTTGTGTATCGATGCACTTTGTCCAGAATTTACATTTTGAGCACGAAAATCCCTTAATTCCATCTCAAATGCTCCATATTCCAACCCCTTTCATACCCTTAACTCCAATACCTTTATCTAAACTCATTTATACTCATTTACTACATTCTTAACCTCAAGATATTTTCTTTCACATGAGATTCAAGAATCATACCCAATTTTCAACATGTTCTAAATCCAATTCTAACACTTCATATCTCTTAATTAAGTTGATGACAAGTCAAATCTACAATAAAACATTCATAAACCTTCATATTTCATCATGTCACTCAAAAACCCATTTTCTTTAATCTCTAATATCTCATCAATAACTTAGTTTTAATCTCATTTAAACCTTCCTTTAGCTTCCATAATATACAAAGCTTCAATCCCTATCATAAATCGAAGGAAATAACCATTAAATTGGAAACTTACCTTTGAGCTGAAGGGGAGAGTTTTCCACGGCAATAAGAGAAGAAGATGAAAGGGTTCACTTCCTATTCCCCTCTTCATCTTATCTCTTATCTTAATTCTCCACTAATTGAATATTAAATTTAATTTAATCCAAATGACCAAAATATCCTTTTAATCATCATTTCTTACAATTTAGTCTAAGCTATAAATCCTATTCATCCTAATCTTTCATATTTATGTTGAGTTAATCGATCGATGGAATTGGCCAAGGGGGTGAATTGGCAATTAAAATTTTGGTGGAAGCTTTTGCAGAAAATTGAAAAGATTTGCATAGCGATTTAGAGTGGTTCGACTTTCTCAACCAAAGTTTACGTCCAATATCTTAGCTATCCACACTAAGGATTTTCCAACAAATTCACTGTTCTTTCTTTTGAGGCCAAAGAGATAACCTTACAACTCCCTAAAAAATATACCCCAATTCTTGAGAACACTCTTTCTCAAAGAGAAGATTACAAATTTGCAAACTTACATGGAAATCCTCACAAGTTAGATTGTTTGCTCAATTCTAGAACAAAGAAAAGAACACTAAAAAATGAATACAATTGAGTACAAGTAGTGTTCTTGAAAGCAAAATGAATATTGAATGAAAAATAGGCTTGAAATGCTCAAACTTGAGGTTTGATGCTTTCTCTTTGATTCTCTCTTGATCTTGTTTATTGTGTTTTCTTGTTGTTGATCAATGGCTTCTAAGCTTGTTTAAATACTCCTTCAATTGATTCTGAACGTTGGGGATGATTAGTGAGTCAATAGAGCCGTTTAAGTGTGAAAACAATTAATAAAATCAGTTGGGAGCGTCAGTGCATCGATGCATACACAAGGTGCATCAAGTGTAAAATTCAAATATTTTGACCGTTGAACCCTTAGTGCATCGGTGCACTAAGAGTACATCGATGCATGAAGTGCATTCGATGTTTCAAAATAGCATGAGTTCATCGATGCATCAAATGCATTCGATGTTCAATTTATTCATTGGTGCATCGATGCATGGATTGGTGCGTCAGTGCATTCCTTTGAAAAATTGATTTTAGGCTTGATTTTGGTTCAAAATACTTTGTGAAAATTGTTTCAAAAACATTTAGTAAGGTTTGAAATTGATCTTGAAAGACTTGGAATAATAATTTGATATTCGATTAATTGAATCGAATATACTTATAAAAATCTTTTGTAAAATCTTAAAATTCATTTATACTTAGTTTGTTATATCGAAACATCAAAATGTTTTCAACAATCTCTCCCTTTTTGATATAACAAAACATTTGAGTAATTTTAAGATTTGAAAATTATTTTTGAAATCAATTTTGAAAAATTACTCCCCTTACTATAACACATCTTCTCCCTCTTTGTTGTTAAATCAAAAAGATGCGAAAATGACTTTTTATTAAGAATTTGAAAAACTTATCCAATTGATTCATTAATTTTAAAGTTCAAGCTGCTAATATCACAATTAGAAGAGAGATTAGCCATTAGTTTTCATAAACAATATTCATAAACATGTAATGGATAATTGGTCATATATGTCTAATGATGCACAATTAAGTATAAATATCAAAAAGAAAATTCAAACCAAACATATATATATTAAGATTTAACATCCAAAGTAACCAAAATATAAATCCAAAACATTCAATCATCCAATAATCAAAGGAAAAATAACAATCACAAAAGCATTCAAAATGTTTTAACAATTAAGAGTCTAAGTTGATCCAAAATAAACACAAATCAAGGTTTACTCATCCATAGAAGGATCGGGAGGAGGAGGAAATCGTGCTTGCATCTCGAGAGAGAGAGCATCCATACGTGCAAGCATCTGTCGTTGAAACTTCATTTGTTGAGCTTCCAAAGTGTCTAAGCGATGATTCACTGCTTCGTTGTTAGCAATCAAATGGGATTCGATAGAAGCAAACCGTAAATCAAATGTCTTTAAAAACGAACGAAAATATGGAGGCGCTTGATCCTCTTGTGGAGCCAGTGCATTGTCGGGATCGTCAATGTCTTGAAATAATCCTTGAAGCTCGGGATCATCATCTGTAGCCGGTGCCGGAGGAGGAGCACGAGAAGAGCTAGGGGAAGCTCGTGAAGAACTAGCTCCCGGAGTTTGCTTAGAGGGTCAAAAGACCCATAGACCAGTTTCCTCGTCCTGTTTCCAATCAACTTTCTTTAACGAGGTGAGATTGATTGGGTTTTGAAGAGGAATGGGATTGTCAATAGAGACGTTAAGACCGAGTTTGATAAAAAGATTGCTAAGAAGACATCCATAAACTAATGTTTCGACATGTTTTGAAGGAACAATGTTTATGGTATCTACTAGCTCACTAAATATAATGTGTGGCAAATTTATTTTGTTCTTATTCTTGAGACAGTGTATCCACTATAAATCCCTAATACGAAGAGTGGAGTACCTACCTCCGGATGGTCTAAATCACCAAGAGATCATCAAATGAAGAAGACGATCGTGATGATATCGTAGAGTACTAACACTAGTATTTGGAACATAGGGATAATCCACAGTTTCTTTCTCATTATATAGACCATCGTCATCTAGCCCAAAATGTGAAGCTATAGTCTCGGGGTCAATATTAATATATTGTCCTAAAAGGTAGGATCTGATTGCTATAGTTCCACATTGAGTCTGGTTTTGAATACATACTGCATTAGAGTAGAAAATCCAAACTAACTGATGATAGACGATAGGTTTTAGGTGAAACATTTTATCAAACTTCCATGTTTTGATAATCGGAAGGTATTCGAAGTCAATATTAATCATGGATTGAATAGAAGGAATACGCTCTTCCCGGATTCTATAAGATTGGAAATAATTTATATACCTATGGTAAAAGTCGTCTCTACGACGTTCATGCATATTAAAACAGGATCCTATAATGTTTTGATCATTTGGGTTTGGATTTTGAGGTTGAGGAGGTATGGGAGGTCATTTTGAACGACTCGATGAAGAGGTTCTACGGCGTTTAGGATTTGACATGATTAAGGAATGGAATAAGGAATATAACCTGCAATTTTGAAACACATGTATGCAAAATAATCAATCCCAAAACTCAATTGAGTCCGCAATAGTTCAAGGTTCTCTAAACCAAATCCTAATGGGCATAGTTTTGAAAAACTATTTAGAAAACAATGTTTGAAAAATATAATATGTATAGTATTTCATGAAAACAACATAATTAAATCAAAAACATCAAATTTAAAAATTAAATTTAGATTTTCGATTTTTTTATTTCGAAAATTAAAAAACTCATTGAAAATTTGTGAGTTTTTGATGAAATTATTTGTAAAATCTAGTTTGTAATCATCAAACAATCAATGCCAGATATAATGTTCATCCTAGAACTAATCTAAACTAGTTCTAAAATCAAAATATGATAAAATAGAGGTTTTTTTTAGAAAAATACCTTGAAAATTTTGGATTGATGAGAATGAGAAGTTGTTTTGCTCGATTTACAGGATATGGAGATGAAAAGCTCGAAGAATCCGACAATTTCTTTTTGATTTTGAGCAAAAGGAGAATTTAGAAAGGGAGAGAGGCATACGGCTGATGAGAGTTTAGTTTTAGGGTTTGAAACAAATAATAAAATAAGCCTTTTAAACCCAAAACCCGACGGATGCATCGATGCATGGCTTTGTGCATCGATGCACATTTAAGGAGTGCATCGGTGCATCTTCATGATGTATCGATGCACATTCAAAGGGATGCGTCGATGCACTGTTGAGTGTATCGATGCATTAAGCATAAAAATGTCAAAAATCCGTTTTAAACACTCAAAATGCTAAATTAATTAGCTCTAATGGTATTGACAACTCATATATTGAAAATTAATCATGTTCAATCAATCAAATTAATCCTTAAACTACATTTGAACATAAAGTTAATTTTCACCAAAGAACATAAACTCCCCATAACTAATAGAAAAGAATGTAATCAAAAATTATTATTATAAGCATTTTTCATTTATTCTTAAAAGTGCTAAAAATAATTTAAACACTAAGTAAAGATAGGTCAGTTAAACCTAATTCTCTTCTGAGTGTCTAAAATCTTTCTTTGTCTAAAGGTTTTGTAAAGATATCCGCTAATTGGTGCAAAGTATCAACAAATTCTAGAACTACATCTTCCTTAGTGACATGGTCTCTAATGAAGTGATGTCTTATTCAATGTGCTTAGTTCTAGAGTGTTGGATGGGATTTTTAGTGAGACAAATAGCACTAGTATTGTCACACTTGATAGGAATGGTACCTACTTCAATTCCATAATCAAAAAGTTGTTGTTTCATCCATAAAACTTGTGCACAACAACTACCGGCTGAAATGTATTCCGCTTCAGTGGTAGATAATGACACACAATTTTGTTTCTTTGAAAACCAAGAAATCAGCATATTTCCAAGGAATTGGCAAGTACCGGAGGTGCTTTTCCTATCTAATTTGCATCCTCCATAATCCGCATCAGAGAAGGCATGCAAGCTAAAGCTAGAGTCTCTAGGATACCAAAGCCCTAAACTAGGAGTGTCTTTATGGTATCTAAAGATTCTCTTAACAGCTAGTAAATGTGAGTTCTTAGGGCATGATTAAAATCTAGCACATAAGCAAACACTAAACATAATGTCCGGTCTACTTTCGTTTAGATAAAGCAAAGAGCCTATCATTGACCTATATAATTTAACATCCACACATTTACCTTCTTCATCTATGTCAAGCTTTGTTGATGAGCTCATTGGAGTATCATGAGGTTTCCCATTTTCCAGTCCAAACTTCTTGAGCATATCTTTAACGTACTTAGCTTGATTGATAAAGATGTCAACTTTTCTTTGCTTGATTTGGAGTCCCAAGAAAAATGAGAGCTCCCCCATAATGCTCATCTCGAATTCACTTTGCATTAGCTTAGAAAATTCTTGGCAAAGAACATCATTAGTAGAACCAAATATTATATCATCAACATAAATTTGAACTACTAATAAATCTTTACCTTTATGCTTTAAAAACAATGTAGTGTTAACCTTCCCTTTTGAAAAACCTTTTTCAATTAAAAAGTTTGACAATCTTTCATACCAAGCTCTAGGAGTTTGTTTTAAACCATAAAGAGCTTTTGTCAATTTAAGAACATGATTTGGAAATTTTGAATCTTCAAAACCAGGAGGTTGCTCCACATACACTTCTTCTTTTATAAAACCATTTAAAAATGCACTTTTAACATCCATTTGATATAATTTAAATTCATAAAAACATGCAAATGCTAATAATATTCTAATTGCTTCCATCCTTGCTACGGGAGCGTATGTTTCATCATAGTCTATGCCCTTTTCTTGAGTGTACCCTTGAGTAACAAGTCTAGCATTGATTCTTATTATATTACCACTTTCATCAAGCTTATTCCTAAATACCCATCTAGTACCTACAGTAGATTTATTACTAGGCCTTTCAACTAATGTCCATACTTTACTTCTCTCAAATTGATTTAACTCTTCTTGCATAGCCATAATCCAATGTTCATAATTTAATGCTTCTTTAATATTTTTACGCTCTATGTATGAGATAAATGCAACATAATTACAAATATTTCTAAGAGAAGATCGAGTAGTTACCCCTTTGGATGGATCACCTATAATTTCACCATCCTTGACATAGTTGTACTCTCTTGGATAAGATACTTCCCTTTCTTCAATGGTTGGATTCTCGAAAGGATCATGAGTTTCCTCATCTTTCGTTTCTTCCTTTGATGATGAATATACAACGTCATGTCTAACATCGTTTTCTTGTACAATACCTACATCATCATTAACACAATAATCCTTCCTCGGAAGGGGATTATCATCGAAAACAACATGTATAGACTCTTCTACAACTAAAGTTCTTTTATTAAATACTCGATATGCTTTAGAATTTAAGGAATAACCCAGAAAAATTCCTTCATCACTTTTAGCATCAAATTTGCCAAGATTGTCCTTATCGTTGTTTAAAACAAAACTTTTACATTAAAAAAGGATGAAAATAGCTAATGTTAGGCTTTTTATTTTTGAAAATCTCATATGGAGTTTTCTTTAAAATTGGCCTAATCATTACTCGATTTACAACATAACAAGCGGTATTTGTGGCTTTCGCCCAAAAATATTTTTGCAAATTATTTTCACAAAGCATGGTTCTAGCCATTTCTTCTAAAGTTCGATTTTTTCTCTCAACAACTCCATTTTTTTGAGGGGTTCTAGGTGCTGAAAAAGTATGGCTAAAACAATTAGAATTACAAAACATATTAAATCCAAGATTTTCAAATTCAGTGCCATGATCACTTCTAACACTAGTTATAGAGTAACCTTTTTCATTTTGGATTATTTTTGAAAATGTAATGAAATGTTCTAATGCTTCATCTTTAGTACTTAAAAATAGAACCCAAGTATATCTAGAATAGTCATCTACCAAGACAAATGCATATTGTTTTCCACCCAAGCTAGTAGTCCTAGTTGGCCCAAAAAGATCTATATGGATCAATTGTAATACTCTACTAGTTGATACGTCATTAATGGATTTAAAAGAAAATTGCTTTTTCCCTTTAGCACAAGCATCACAGATTTTATCATTATCAAATTTTAGTTTAGGCAACCCTCTTACTAAGTCTCCTTGAATTAGCCATTGTAAAACACTCATACTAGCATGTCCTAGTCTCCTATGCCATAACCAACTATCATGCTCATCCTTAGCAACTAGGCATAAATTAGTCATATCAATAGAGTTTAAATGCACCATGTATATGTTTCCTATTCTATGACCAACAAGCATAATTCGATTAGATGTAATGTCAATGACTTTACAACCATTAATATTAAACATGACATTGAATCCCTTATCACACAATTGACTAATACTAAATAGATTATGCTTTAATCCATTTACATATAAAACATTCTTAATTTGTATGGAAGAGATATTACCTATAGTACCTATACCTTCAATGTGACCTTTTGAATCACCACCAAAAGTCACTTCTCCTCTATTTTTAGCGTTAAGCTCTATGAACCGGCTTTTATCTCCGGTCATGTGTCTTGAGCATCCACTATCAAGGTACCATGAGTTTGAATTTGTTTCTCGTTCCTTGTAACAATGCTCCTTTTCCTACAAACATAGATTAATTTTTGATTTTTGGTACCCAAATTCTTTTGGGTTCATATTCATTAGTTTCCAAAATCCTAGTCCCCTTAGGTATCCAATTGTGTAGGATATACTTTTGTTTAGTAGTAATGAGCTCTTTAAGAACCCATATACTTCTAACGATTTTTCCATTAGAGGTTCTTCGGGGACCTATATGATTGTAGTTTTTAAAACTTTTTCTAACAAAGTTGATTTTTGAATTTTCTCCTTTTTCAAAACGTTTTGTTCCAACTTTATCAAAAGAAGTTTTAAGATCATCAATTTTCTTTTGATGATCATCATTGACCTTTGAAAGTAAATTTTGCAAATCCGAATTTTTCTTTTCAAACAATTTAAATCAGAAGCTAACCCAGTATATTCCTCTAATAACTCATCAAAAGATAAATCATTTAAATCAGATGAGTTAGAGGTTACCTTATAATCTTCCCCGAATGCCATCAAGCACAAGTTTGCTACTTCTTGTTCCTCTTCATCGAAACCTTCTTCATCGCTCCATGTAGCCAAAAGAGCCTTGTGCTTATTCTTTGATTGACCATTTCTCTTCAATTGTGGGCAATCATATTTCACATGCCCTGGCTTTTTGCATTCATAGCAAATAATTGGGTCCTTATCTTTTGGTTCATTTTTGAAGCCTTCATTTCGTTTGAATTTTCTTCCTCGGTAAGGTCTCATCATTTTTCTGAACCGTTTGGAAAACAATGACATTTCCTCGTCATCGTCATCTTCATCTGAATCACTCTCATCTTTTGTGGATTTGAGAGCAACTCCAATATTTTTCTTCTTCTCCTTCTCATTTGCTGTCTCGTCAATCTTATCAAGGTCCACCTCATTTTCAAGCATCATTTCATGAGTGAGGAGGGAACCGATTAGCTCTTCAAGAGTTAAGGATTTTAGGTTCTTAGCCTCAATAATTACCGTCTTCTTCGATTGCCACGATTTTAGAATTTAGTAAACTAACTTCCTCACAAGCTTTTCGTTTGAAATGATCTCTCCATATGATTTGAGACCATTGATAATCGTTGAAAATCTATCCGTTATAGCTTTGATGTCTTCATTTGGTTTAATCCTGAAATTTTCATAGCTATGTGTTAAAAGACTGAATTTAAATTCTTTTACCTCGTCGGTGCCTTCATGAGTGACTTGTAGTTTATCCTATATTTCTTTGGCGGTTGTACAAGATGAAACTCTTCCATATTCATCTGGTCCAAGAGCACAAAATATGATATGGATGGCTTCGGAATTGAGATGGAACATTCTCGTCTCTCTTTCACTCCACAATCTTGGATGAGTGAGAGGTTTGATATATCCGTCTTCTACAACATTCCATGCTCCCATGTCACTTGCTTGAATGAAATACATCATCCTATTCTTCCAATAGGCATAGTTATCTCCATTGAAGAAGGGAGGCTTGTTGACGGGCATTGAATCGAGACCGGAGTCGAAGTTTGAAGTGGAGGCCATTGATGATTTGATTATCAATGCAACTCTTCCCGAATCGAATCCAGAGGCGATTAAACCTTCAAATGAGTGAGGCTTTGATACCAATTGTTGAGTTAATCGATTGATGGAATTGGGTAAGAGGGGGTGAATTGGCAATTAAAATTTTAGTGGAAGCTTTTGCAGAAAATTGAAAAGATTTGGACAGCGATTTAGAGTGGTTCGACTTTCTCAACCAAAGTCTACGTCCACTACCTTAGCTATCCACACTAAGGATTTTCCAACAAATTCACTAATTTGTTCTTTCTTTTGAGGCCAAAGAGATAACCTTACAACTCCCTCAAGAATATACCATAATTCTTGAGAACACTTTTTCTCAAAGAGAATATTACAAATTTGCAAACTTGCAAGGAAATCCTCATAAGGTAGATTGTTTGCACAATTCTAGAAGAAAGAAAAAGAACACTAAAAAATGAATACAATTGAGTACAAGTAGTGTTTTTGAAAGCAAAATGAATATTGAATGAAAAATAGGCTTGAAATGCTCAAACTTGAGGTTTGATGCTTTCTCTTTGATTCTCTCTTGATTCTTGTTTCTTGTATTTTCTTGTTGTTGATCAATGGCTTCTAATCTTGTTTAAATACTCATTCAATTGATTCTAAACGTTGGGGATGATTAGTAGAGTCAATAAAGCCGTTTAATTGTGAAAACAATTAATATAAAATATTGGGAGCGTCAGTGCATCGATGCATACACAAGGTGCATCGGTGTATCAAGTGTAAAATTCAAATATTTTGACCGTTGGACCCTTAGTGCATCGGTGCACTAATAGTGCACCGATGTATGAAGTGCATTCGATATTTCAAAATAGCCTGAGTGCATCGATGCATGTCTTGTGCATCGATGCATCAAATGCATTCGATGTTTTAAAAAAAACTTGAGTGCATCGATGTATGGTGTGTGCATCGATGCATAAAATGCATTCGATGTTCAATTTATTCATCGGTGCATCGATGCATGGATTGGTGCATCGGTGCATTCCTTTGAAAAATTGATTTTAGGATTGATTTTGGTTCAAAATACTTTGTGAGAATTGTTTCAAAAATATATTAAGTATAAGACACAATTTTACACATTTAGTAAGGTTTGAAATTGATCTTGAAAGACTTAAATAATAATTTGATATTCGATTAATTGAATTGAATATACTTATAAAAATCTTTTGTAAAATCTTAAAATTCATTTATACTTAGTTTGTTATATCAAAACATCAAAATGTTTTTTAATAATTTAATTTAATAAATCCTTGTATTTTTAAATCATTTCAATGTAATCCTTAAATAAATTTTTGGGTATTAAAATTCTCCCCCCTTAATAAAATTCATCCTCAAATTTTAAAGAAATACCTGAATTAAAAAGATATGGAAATTGCTTTTCCATATCCTCCTCCCTTTCCCATGTAGCCTCTTCCACCTTGTGATTCTGCCAAAGCACTTTGACTAGCAGAATCTTTTTGTTACGTAATTCCTTGATTTCCTTAGCCAAAATTTTTATCGGTTCTTCCTCATAAATCAAGTCTGGTCGAATCCTTATCTCCTCAGGGTTGATAACATGTGAGGGATCTGATATGTACCTTCTAAGCATTGATACATGAAAAACATTGTGGATCTTGTCCATATTCGGAGGTAAGGCCAATTGATAAGCCACGGGTCTGACCTTTTTCAATATCTCGTACGGTCCAATAAATCTCGAACTCAGTTTTCTTTTTCGCCCAAAACGTAATATTTTTTTCCAATATGATACCTTCAGAAACACTTTGTCTCCCACTTGATGTTCTATTTCTTTCCTTTTCAGATCTGCATAGGACTTCTGTCGATCCAAAGCTATCTTTAGATTGCTCTGGAAAATTTTCACTTTATCCTCCATATCTTTCATCAAATCCGGCTGAACCAGATCTCGATCTTTTAATTCAAACCAATTTAATGGTGTTATGCATTTTCTCCCATACAGAGCTTCATATAGAGCCATCTTAATACTTGATTGATAACTATTGTTATACACAAATTCCGCTAAAGGCAAATATTTTTCCCATGATCTTATAAACTCAATTACACATGCCCTCAGCATATCCTCTAGTATCTGAATAGCTCTCTCTTATTGCCAATCTGTCTATGGATGAAAAGCTGTACTAAAATTCAATCGAGTACCCAATGCCCCATGTAAAGATTTCCAGAATCTTGAGGTGAATCTTGGATCTAGATCAGACACTATCGATATTGGCACTCCATGCAATCTAACTATTTCTTTTATATACATTTCAGCATATTTATCCATCGAGTAATCTACTCAAACTGGAATTAAATGAGCTTTTTGGTCAATCGATCTACAATTACCCATATTGAGTCATTTTTCCTTGGTGACAAAGGTAACCCCGAAACAAAATCCATTGTAACTCACTCCCACTTCCATTCAGGAATAAACATTACTTGTAGTAGTCTGGAAGGTACTTGATGTTCAACTTTCACTTGTTGACATGTCAAACATTTTGCTACAAACTCGGTTACAGCTCTTTTCATACTTGGCCACCAATAACGACTCTTTAAGTCTTGATACATCTTATTTCCACTGGAATGCATTGTCAACGGACTGTTATGCGCCTCGCAAAGAATTTGTTTCCTCAATTCCTCATCCTAGGGAATACAAAGTCTTCCTCGATAATATAAACATCCATGATCCCTTATTTCAAAATATTTAATTTCCTCATTTTCAACTTGCTTCAACCTCATTAAGCATTTCTTATATCGACCTTGTAGCTCTTTAATTCGATCTAGAAATAGCGGCTTTAATTTTAATTCAACAATTAAAACACCATCATCATTAAATGACACATGAGTATCTAAAGCCCTTAAAGCTGCAAAAGTCTTTCGACTAAGCGCATCTGCTACCACATTAGCCTTTCCCGGATGATATTCAATAACCAAATCATAATCCTTTAGAAGTTGAATCCATATTCGTTGCCTTAAATTTAGCTCCTTTTGAGTCAACAAATATTTTAGACTTTTATAGTCCGTGTAAACATGACAATGCTTACCATACAAATAATGTCGCTAAATTTTTAGAGCGAAAACCACTGCAGCCAATTCTAAATCATGCGTTGGGTAATTTTGCTTATGATTCTTCAATTTTCTAGAGGCATAAGCCACAACTTTTCCTTCTTGCATCAGCACACAACCCAATCCATTATGTGATGCATCACTATAAACTATATACTCTTTACTCGACTCAGGTTGCACAAGCACTGGAGCTTCGGTTACAATTCTTTTTAGTATCTCAAAGCTTTCTTGGCATTTCTCTATCCAAACAAATGGCACATCTTTTCGCAACAGTTTGGTTAGCGGCAGAGATAACATCGAAAAATTCTTCACAAATCTTCTGTAATAACCCGCAATTCCTAAGAAACTCTGGACTTATGTAATATTCTTTAGGGATTGCCAATCTACTATGGCTTGAATCTTCTTATGATCCACTTTAATGCCTTCTATCGACACTATATGACCGAGAAAAGAAATCTCAGATAACCAAAATTCGCATTTGGACAATTTGGCATATAACTTCTTATCACGAAGTATCTGAAGGACTACTCGAAGATGAGTATCATGATCTTCCTTTGATTTGGAATAAACCAAGATATCGTCTATAAACACTACTACAAATTGATCCAAAAATGGTTGAAATAATCTGTTCATTAAGTCCATAAATTCTGCAGGAGCATTCGTCAATCCAAACGGCATTACCACAAATTCATAATGTCCATACCGAGTCCGAAATGCCGTCTTTGAGATATCCTCTCTTTCAATCTTTAACTGATGATATCCCAATCTCAGATCTATCTTTGAGAATACTGATGCACCTTTCAATCTATCTTTATCGTCACCCTGTTTAATTGACGATAGTCAATACATAACCTCATAGAACCACCTTTCTTTTTCACAAATAACACAGGTGCTTCCCAAGGAGAAACATTGGGTCTGATAAATCCCTTATCCAGCAACTCTTGCAACTGTTCTTTTAATTCCTTTAACTCTGTTGGAGTCATTCTATACGGAGCCATAGAAATAGGTTCAGTACCCGGATAAACCTCTATTCTAAATTCCACTTCGCGATCTGGAGGTAAACCTGGTAACTCTTCCTGAAATACCTCCGCAAATTCCTTAACTGTAGGAATATCCTTTAACACCACTTTTGGTATTCGAGTATCTACCACATTAGCTAGGAAAGCTACACAACCTTTTGCCATCATTTTCTTAGCTGTCATGGTTGATATCACATGGGAGGGCGATTTCGCTTTTTCAGCAATCACTACCATTTCGAACCTTTTGCATCCTTTAAAAATAATCACTTCTTATGACAATCCACCCATCCATGATGTGAAAACAACCAATCCATGCCCAGAATTATTTCAAATTCATCAAAACGCAACTCCAATAAGTTTGCTAAGAATACAACCCCTTGAATTTTAATTGGATATTTTCTACATACTTGAGTTACCCTTGCACTATGCCCCAGAGGGTTTACTGCTATCATTTCACTATAGATTGGTTCTAAAGTAATTTCTATAGTTTTAATCAACATGGTACTAATATACGAGTGTGTCGAACCAGGGTCAACTAGAACAAAAATAGGATCATCAAAAAAAAATATACATGTTATAATCTCCGGATCATCCCGATCATCCCGATCATCTTTAGTCTTTTATATTATATACTCGGGCCACTCCCCGAGTTTTTTGTCTCTGGCTAGCCTCAGATTGACCGCCTAATTTTCCTCTCCCTCTGCTTCTATTAGGTGCTACCACAAATCTCTCAGACTGTACGGATTTATCACCATACTTTTTCGGGAAATTTCGAGCAAAGTGACCATATTCACCACAATTGAAACAAGTACCAGAAAGTAACATACATGCTCCCCCGTGTGATTTGCCACACGTATGACATAAAGGTTCTCTCTATGAGCTTCTTCTAAGCTAACAAACATAGGAATGAGGCTGCTTAGTTTTCCGTGAAGCTACAGAATAATCAGTTGTATTTGTGAATTGAGAACCTGAGCCCTTGCCCCTTTTTGCATACTGTGCAAATGAAGACGTTCCAATTCTTTTTCCCGTCGAAATACTCTGATTTGCTGCTAACATCTTCTCTTTAGCTCTTTCAATGACCTTTACCATGTTTATAACCTCTTGTAAACTGGACAAGTTTAAGGCTAACATCATTTCTTTCAATTTAGGCCTCAAGCCCTCAATAAACCAATCCCGATGAGCTTTTTCATTAGGTACTACTTCGGTAGCATATCGAATAAGTTTGTTATATTCAATTTCATACTCATACACTGCTCGATCGCCTTGTTTCAAGTTTAGAAATTTCAATAACATCGATCTCATAAACTGCTCCCCAATATACTTGTTTTTAAATTCGTCCAGAAAGAACTACCAGTTCACTTGTTCGGGCGACGCATACATCGTCGTGTTTGTCCACCATACTCGAGCTGATCCTCTGAGTAATGATACTGCTCCCCCAAATTTTCATGATCGGAGCACTGTAGACTCTCTAACATCACCTTAACATCATTCAACCATAAGTCTGCGTCCATCGGACCCTCGCTTTATTCTCCTTTAAATTCAGGAGCTCCCAAACTTTTTAACTCCTTTGGAATTAGCATCCTTGGTACTGAAGGAGTAGGAGGGGTTGGATAAGTTTGGAGTAATGCTAGGATAGCATCTAAAGCTTGCATAAAAGCTCCAAACTCCAAAACAGGTATACCATGAGGTACTTGTGCACTTCCATTCTTCGATGGGATCGGATGTTCACTATTCTCTTCATAACTTTCGCTACCTGATCCATATCTAATCTCTTGTCCAGCCGCTCTTCTCGAATTTGTAGAATCCGACATCTATTATAACATACATGCAAATATTACTTAAGTTAGTAAGGAGAGACATCTATTATATTCTTTCTATAACCTATCAGTAACCTTGACATTTTAGTGGCATGTAAACTCCTTTTTAACTAAAAACAAATTCGGTTTAGTCCTAGAATCGGCTAAACCTGTAGCTATGATACCATTAAATTTAACAACCCAACCCGTACCTGACCCGGATACGAGTTTGAGATGTCACATTGACTTTTAATAACAATATTCTTACAAAATATCAAAACATTTGAACTCTTTTAAGAAAATACGATAATATATTGTTGAATCATGTTTTAAGAAAATATACGTTTTATGAACAGTAAAATACGATATGAACAGTACCCATGAATGGTGATGAACAATACCCGTGAACAGTGAACAGTGTACCGATACACTGCTACAGTAACGTGAACATTGCATTGATGCACCAAAATTTCGAATACAAAATGTGTATCGATGCACTACTACAGTACTGCTATACTAACTTCGGTAAACATGCATAAAACTCATAAAAATTTAACCATTCATCATTATACAGTTACCATTTACATAAATATGTTTAAATTTCTTTAAAACATTTTTTATTAAAATCTACTACTTGCCGACTAAAATATAACTAAAATAGTTCATTATGTCATACTGTTACTGATGAGGCGACCTTGATTGAATATCCAAATATCTCCTTACAAGTTGTATTCAACCTACGCGTGAAATAAACACGTGTTAAGTATTACTTAGTGAGGCATAAATAATCACAATAACATTTCTACATACAAGTTATATTATGATATTTAATCTCCAAGGAACTTTAATTCCAACGAATATACTATAATCTGCATTATTGATTCCATTAACTCATTTATCAATAATTATTGGAATCCATACATTCCATAGGAAACTCATACAATTAATGTAATTTCTTTTTAATATTAGCACTCACAGTGCTCTATCTGAAAGATCATACACTTAGTACGCTTCCCCTTTCATTTTAGCACACGAAGTGCCTTATTCAAAAATTCATACCATTAGTATGATCTTGTTACCATTTTAGCACATAAAATGCCCTATGTGAAAATTCATATCATTAGTATGATTTCCTTATCTTTGTAGCACCTTAGTGCTTTATATGGAAATCCATACACTCAGTATGATTCCCTTACCATTTTAGCACATAAAATGCCCTATCCGGAAATCCATATTTTCAATATGATTTCCTTATCATTTAGCACACTCAGTGCTCCATATGGAAATCTATACACTCAGTATGATTTCCTTATCATTTTAGCACACAAAGTGTCATTCGGTAATCACTATACACACATCAATAAATTATGCTATTTTAACTATTACCACCTGTACGTACATAATTAAATGCACTCACCTGGTTCGTTTTGCTACTATCTCCAATACGTAATTCTGATTACTCAGCTACTTTTTCTTTGCCTTTCATTTTGCTAGACTCAGGAGCTTGATTTCGATCTACTCAAGCATCCATTAAAGACACATTCAATATCACTTATTAGTATATTGAAATCTTTCATTTCTTAAACTAAAAGAAAGGCTATTTTCATTTATTTATTTAATGTATGCATCAGTACATTTTATAGTGTATCGATGCATCCTCTCATTGGTGCATCAGTACACAACCTATGCATCGATGCACTATCTGCATTTGATGTTTATTTATTTAAGTGTCCATCGGTACACTCATTGTGCATCGATGCACTTTATCCAGAATTTACATTTTGAGCACGAAAAGCACTTAATTCAAGCTCAAATGCTCCATATTCCAACCCCTTTCATACCCTTAACTCCAATACCTTCATCTAAACTCATTTATACTCATTTACTATATTCTTAACCTCAAGATCTTTTCTTTCACATGAGATTCAAGAATCATACCCAATTTTCAACATGTTCTAAATCCAATTCTAACACTTCATATCTCTTAATTAAGTTGATGACAAGTCAAATCTACCATAAAACATTTATAAACCTTTATATTTTATCATGTCACTCAAAAACCCATTTTCTTTAATCTCTAATATGTCATCAATAACTTAGTTTTAATCTCATTTAAACCTTCCTTTAGCTTCCATAATATACAAAGCTTCAATCCCTATCATAAATCGAAGGAAATAACCATTAAATTGGAAACTTACCTTTGAGTTGAAGGGGAGACTTTTTCCATGGAAAGAAGAGAAGAAGATGAAAGGGTTGACTTCATATTCCCCTATTCATCATATTTATTATCTTAATTCCCCACTAATTGAATATTAAATTCAATTTAATCCAAATGACCAAAATATCCTTTTAATCATCTTTTCTTATAATTTAGTATAAGCTATAAATCCTATTCATCCTCATCTTTCATTATTTAATTTAATAAATCCTCGTTTTTTTAAATCATTTCAATTTAATCCTTAAATAAATTTTTGAGGCATTACAAGAGCAGTGTAGTAAACAACTTTCGCGACACTCAATGAAAACAATGCAAGCGAAAAGAAGTACCAAAAAACAAGGTCGAGAAGAAAATTAGGAGATTTGGGTTCTGTAATGGTGAGGGACATAACAAACTAACATGTCCTCAAGTAAATCTCAGTTTGAATACAAGCACACAGCCTACATCAACTGATTTTTTCAAAGACGGAATGGCCATTCAGTCCTGTACATGATGACAATGATCTCCATATATCGTAAGTTTCAACATGACTCCTATTGTGTATAAGAAACATGTACAACAACCTATTGCTAACTTTTCTCATCTCATACATAATTGCATTCACATACAAAATTATAAATCGTATACAAAATTATGAATCGTATACAAAATTTCCCCTATATTAACAAAATTTCCTCTCTTACTCTATTTTGATTGTGGCTTACGAGATCGTTTAATATTCCATTCGTATCATCACATAAATGCGAAACAATCTGTAGACTAGAGTCTCCCGTAACCATGGTCGGGATTAATTCTGTAACTGGGATTATCTAGGTTAATCATGTTGACAGCATAGCCAATAAAATCTGGGGGTCCAAATGGTAAGCTAAGAATTGGTAAGGCAAGCTTCCTTTGAGGGTTTAGAGTTAGAGCCCTCCAACGTATGGAGTGCATGATTGAATATTATGTATAATAGTTGTATTCAGTTGTTGAAGAATTGTTCTTAATTTTATATAAGGATAGTTGTAATGATATACATTCACGTTTCGGGACCAATTAGTTAGATGCATGCAGTACCCTATATCCTTGAGGCATATCACAAGAAATCTGGCACTTAAAGATTTACCAAGAGCACTAGCTTTTGCTCTGAATGAAGAATAAACCTAGAATCAACTTTGTAATTGTGCCTATCATGCTGAAGAGAACCTACTAAATTATAGGATTTGCACACAACTGCAAGTATTTTAAACCCTAAACCCAACTACTCACATAAAAAATTATGTAACAGAGTTGTCAGGATTTCCCATAAAATGTTTGCAGTTGTGTGCAAATCCTATCATTCAGCAGGTTCTCTTTAGCAGTATAGGCATAATTGCAAAGTTAAATCTATGTTCGGTCTTCATGCAGAGCAAAAGCTACTGCTCTTGGTAAATCTTTAAGTGCCAGATTTCTTTTGCTCTGCCTCGAGGATATAGGGTACTCCATGCATCTAATTTATTGGTCCTGAAACGTGAACGTATATCATTACAACTATCCTTATATAAAATTAAGAACAGTTCTTCAACAACAGAATACAACTATTATATGTAATGTTCAATCATGCACTCCTTACGTTGGAGGGCTCTAAACCCTCAAAGGAAGCTTGCCTTACCAATTTCTAGCTTACCATTTGGACCCTGCAAGGGGTTTTATAGGCTATGCAGTCAACGTGATTATGAGCTTCTTTTATCCTTTCGCATTCAGTCAGACTGTAGAGATTTGAATCAATTAAAAGTTATTAAATACTTTAATCCAATTATCATTCAAGAACATTTACATGAATACATTGATACTTACTAGTCGGTTTCGATTTTCTTCAATATTGATATATTGGGGCTCCATTTGAAGGTTATCATCTTCGCGAACAAATATTGAACTTTCAACCTATAACCATTCAAAAATAGCAAACTTTAAAACCTAACCCCTCTTTTCGAAGACTAATATTCTAAAAAATTAGGGTTTCAACAATATACCTATTAAACACATGAAGGGAAAAAGTGTCCAATCTGAAAATCAATCAAAAATTTATTTGAATACCATAATATCGCTAAATTTACATGAAGAATTTATCATAACTGTTATGAACACTGGTATTCGTCGGAGTGGAAGAGTTCTCTTCTGCCTTTAGGGTTTGTCAATTTGGGATTTGTATAGCGTTACATATAAAAAATGAAGGAAAAAACACGCGTAATTTAAAAAAGTATCGACACAACTTTAAAAAGTGTTGATACATTATGTAGACTTATTTTCTAATTAACCGGTATATTTCTACCGTTTACATTGAAAATTTACCTATTACATTATATTTATCGGTTTTTATGTTTATGGGATTGATACATTTTATAAATGTATCGACACTTTATTCGTACACCCCGTTGGGCATTCCTTCTAGTCAAAACGTATCGACACAAATTTAAAAAGTGTCGTTACATTATGTATACTTATTTTCTAATTAAGCGGTATATTTCTACTGGTTATATTGTAAAGTTACCTATTACATTATAATTATCGGTTTTGATGTTTTTGGGATCGATACAATTTTAAATGTATCGACACTTTATGTGTGCACTCCTTTAGGCATTCATTCTGGACAAAAAGTATCGACACAAATTCCACAAGTGTCGATACATGATGTAGAGCTATTCTCTAATTAACCGGTATATTTCTAACGGTTACATTGGAAATTTAGCTATTACATTATATTTATCAGTTTCGATGTTTTTGGGATCGATACGTTTTATAAATGTATTGACACTTTATTTGTGCACCTCGTTGGCATTCATTCTGATCAAAACGTATCGACACAAATTTAAAAAATGTCGATACATTATGTAGACCTATTTTCTAATTAACCGGTATATTTCTAACGGTTACATTGGAAATTGACCTATTACATTATAATTATCTTATTCGATGTTTTTGGGATTGATACTTTTTATAAATGTATCGACACTTTATTCGTGCACCTCGGTTAGTCATTTATTCTGGACAAAAAGTATCCACACAAATTTAAAAAGTGTCGATACATTATGTAAACCTATTTTCTAATTAACCCGTATATTTTTATCGATTACATTGGAAATTGATCTATTACATTATAATTATCTTATTCGATGTTTTTAGGATCAATACTTTTTATAAATATATCGACACTTTATTCGTGCACCTCGGTTGGTCATTCATTCTGGACAAAAAGTATCGTCATAATTTAAAAAGTGTCGATATATTATGTAGACCTATTTTCTAATTAACCGATATATATCTACCGGTTACATTGTAAATTTACCTATTACATTATAATTATCTTATTCGGTGTTTTTGGGATCAATACTTTTAATAAATGTATCGACACTTTATTTGTGTACCTCGGTTGGACATTCATTCTGGATATTACTTAAAACGATTCTTTAATAATTTGTTTCGATAAATTTGCACGCATATATAATGTAACATCCTAAAACTAGAGCAAGTAACAAAATGGAAGTTTTAAAAATTTGAAGTCTAATATTGAAAGATTTGAAAGTTCAGAGACTTAATTAGGAATATTTTGAGGATTATTTCGTAAATATGTAAGGAAGTAAGGGTAAATTGGTCTTTGCAAAGAAAGATTTTTATTATCTCTTTATAAAAGAGATAACCACGTGTAAATGGGAAAGAAAATTCTGGAGAGATGGGGTTCATTTTCTTCTTCCCGTTTCTTCATGTATAAGGTGAGTTGGATTTAATTTGCTTGTTTCTTCAATCTTATGGTTTCTTTTGATTATTGAGTGATAAGAAAGAGTAAGGGAAGATTTATGGTGACCTAAAACTCCAAAATGAACAAGTTATAAGAGATTTAGTAAAAGGAGTTTTTAAGTGAATTATTGAAATAGAAAGCGTTAACAGAATTTGAAGTTAAATTTGACTTGTCAAGGGGTTAATTAAGAAGTTAGAGGTGATAGAATTGAATTAAGAACACGTGGAAAATTTTATGAAATTCTTTGATTCAAGAATTATGGTGAATTATGAGGGATAATTAAGTGTTATAGTGTTATAAGAAGGTTTACATATGTATAGATGAGTTTTAAGGCATAATGAGGGGTTAATAAGTAGAATTTGAAGACAAAGTAAGAATTTTTGGGCCCAAATGGAATTTTTGGGTTGTGTGCCTTCAATGTGTATCGATGCACTCTCAAATAAATGAACATTGAATGCAATTAGTGCAACGATGTATAAGGAGTGCATCGATGCACCCCCTTTAAGATTAAAACATCGAAAGTGATTTGTGTACCAATGGATGGCTAGTGCATCGATGCACATGTTAAGGGATGCATCGATACACTGTAGAATGTACTGATGCACTTCAATGGGAAATGGAATAAATCTTTCTTTTCAGTCTAAGAAGTGATAGATTATAGTATATCGATTGGATACTGATAGTATAAATATATGATTGTGTAGATATCGATCGAGAGGAAGTTCCGGAATGATTGAAAGATTAGAATTGACCTAGAAGAGAAAGTAAGCCATAGGAGTAATTGATAGCAAGTGAGGCCAAGGTGAGTGCATATTAGATCGTATATGATATAAAATGGAAATAAGACTTGCGACAAGTCTATTTCCTATAGTATTATGCATAAATTCATGAACATGAACATGTGTTTATTATGAATTATATGTTGTTGTAGGTATGATATGACTTGTATGAATATATGTTTATATAATGAATAATATGCATATGTGATATATGAATATAAAAGATTAAGTGAATGAACATAGATGATATGTAGGATTATATAAGAATAAGATATGAATAACATAATATAGGTTATATGAGAAATATATAAGAATAAGATATGATATATATGTTTATGAGAAACCATACAAGTGACATGAACTATGTGATATGATATATATGTTGAATATGATACAAAGTGATATGATTATATGGTCACAAGAGATAAGAGACAGGTGAAAGTGAACTATGTGATTATATGAATATGTGACATGATATATTGCTAATGCCCATTTTATGTGTAAAGAGAGCTAGAGGTATAGTTGGCATGCCAAGAGTCGAGGGATTTATAGTGGTCCTTCGGGACAAATTTCATAGCCCCTAGTGGGACCCCATACGAGCCGTGGTAACAGCATAGTGCACAACCTCAATAGACTCACATAACTATAGTTCTCAAAAGCGTACATGGGCTAACCAAAGAGATAACAATGAAGATAGTACTTATGAAGTATATGCTTTTGTGATATGAACTGTATTATATGATTGATATAATGATATGTGTATGGTTTGAATGAGTCATATATTGATAAAAAGGTATTATTAAAGGATATAAATGATAATAATATGGATAATAGAATAAGATTAATGATGGAAATAATGTGTGATGTGTATATGTGTACATTATATTATATATAATGATTGTGTGACATCATGAAGTGATATGTTCATACATGTTTAAGCATTTAGAGTTTCCTTTATAAGTTTAATGCCTCACTAAGTCATATACTTAGCGTGTGATTGTTTCACACGTAGGTTACAGAAGTGAGAAGAGAAGCGAAGAAGAGCAAGACAGGTCAGCATCTCCTTTACAAAATTTCAGATCAGAACATAGATGATTTAAATGTGTTTGGTTATTTTGAATATAGTTGGCATGTACTAATTGATTAAGTTGAATATGCTCTGATCGATTTTGGTTATTTTGGTCAATTTATATAAATAAACCGCTTTTTTTTAATGAAAGTTTTAAATTTTCTTTGAATTTTGTCAAGAGTCAATGTGTCACCTCAGACTCGTATTCGAATCGGGTACGAGTTGGGGGCGTTACATATAAAATACATTAATAACTAGTATTGATATTTCAACAAACCTCAAATGTCTCATTATACAGAGAAGCAAATATGGATATAAAAGCCCGACCAATCAACCAATAACGATTCGGAGATCAAATGTCGTTATATATTCGAAGCAATCAACCTAAATGAAACGCGAAGGAAATCCCGACCATCATAATTTTGAGTAACAAGCAAGAAGATTGGAAAGGCAAAGAATGCCTTCCGAATACTATCTATTTCATCCAGCTCACGAAGATAGGATAACCGTAAACTAAAACCGTCTGAGAGAAACATACCTGATGTAGAAGCAGTTGCATATTTAAAATCTCGAAGGTGATCCATTTGGTTCTCAAACATTTAAAGTATCGGAAGAATTTCAGGCTTATGATTTGGGTGCTATACGGGTAATACAACAAAATGCATCAAAAAATTCTCGAGAATTAAACGCTAGATCTTTTAATAATAATGTTAAATAATGGAAGATACACACGTGAAGTATAAACCCTGGTACAATTAACAATGTAAACGGATAAAAGTTCTCCGGTATAATGAAATTAGTCATAAATGACTAGTTCAGACGCTTGTCATGTACGCCTATTATCATTGCACCGGTAGAATTTTACCGTTTACATTGTTAATTTAGCAAAATATCGATAGTTTATACACGTATGCCCTTCAATTATTTTTGTTATTATTACAAGTTGTAGCCCTCAATTATCATGATTTTTTGTTGCCATTTGTTGCATTTCCCGTATACCACCCAGATCATACGTCCGAAACATTTTTGACGCTTTAACTGTTTGAGAACCAAATGCATCACCATTGAGATTTTAAATCTGCAGCTGTTTCTACATCAAGTATGTTTGGCTAAGATGATTTCGATTTAGGGTTAACATATCTAAGTGAGCTGGCTGAAATAGATAGTATTCGGAAGGCATTCTTCGGATATCCAAACTTCCTGTTTGTTAACCAAAAATTACGATGGTCGGGATTTCCCTCGCGTTTAAAGTTGGAAAAAAACAATGGAAATTAGGAATAATCAATGATAACATGCATATTGTCTAAGTTAATAAGTTTTGAAAAAGGTAAGTTGTTACCTTAGAAATGAAATTTGAAACACTCCCGATGCTTTCATTGAGTAAGTTGTTGTTTGGATGGAACAAAGACTCGGGCTAATATTTATAGTGGAGCCGAAATTTATATTGAAATTCAAACTCAAATTGAAATTTAAACTCAAACTCCAATTACATATGAAATGAACTTGTAATGTAGTGTTAAATTAAACATGGAAATTGCTTAATTGATTTATATTGTTCAAGTAACATGCGTTATGAATCATCAAGCATGTAAAAGACAATATTGATGCAGTTCAAAGCTGAGTTGTGAGTTGATGGGGTTGTCACACTTGTTACATGGGAATAAAGTACTCACATGGAAGAGATAGATAGATTGTTTTGTTATGCACAACTCATCCGACTGAAATATTTACCATATAAGTCACATGTTATACTGTGGAAAATTAAAATACACAGTTACTGTGTTATATGTTATAGTATTTTTGAATCAAATGAAAATATACACACAATAAAATCAAACCAAAACATACAGACACAACTAATTTATACATAACAATGTTCAAATAATGTACCCACAAAAAAATTAATTCGATGAAAAAGGGTTATTTCTAACGAAGTCCGAAACATTAGGCGTCTTGAACAAATTTTCCAAATACTCTCATATGTTACCACCTTTTTTCTGAGGACATATATAAATAATTTCAATTATAAAACTAATAAGGTGCAATTTTACTAACAAGAAACTAAATTCGCATAAGCAGGAATAAATTTGTGTTATACCTAGAGCATTGTCGTCCGAATAAGAAGCAGCGTCGAAGCGATGTGGACATATGTAATTGTATTTCTATATAAACACATAAATTGTTAATCAATCAATGTATGAACACGTGTTTAACTGGAAAAACATAATGCATAAATGTAACTTATTGGATTATAAATCATTTGTTTCGCTGAATCATCGACTAACAGTGTATTTAGGTCGTTAAAATCAGGAAACGCATTCCAAACATCATTAAGATCTTTACAGTAGGTAACATTATCGTCTTTTTTGCACTTTGCATTATCAAGTTCACAAACAGTTGAACACAAATATGTAGGAATCATAGATAAATAAAATTCAGCAAAGTATAATGACATTCATCTTACCCAAATAAGTAGAAAATGGTCAGACAACAAAGGTAGTTTATCAAGTACACGGTCAATGTTACGCCTCATCTTGGAAGACCAAATGGCAACAACAAAATTGTCTACACAAAAATGCATAAATTCATATAATCATGTTCTGAGGATAATATCTACAACATGAAGAAAAAGAGATTAAAGTTGTACGCTTATATGTTAAAATAATGGATACAAAAGAATAGAATTAAAACCTTTTGGATATCTTGGGAAGTAGGCAAGGACACAATTGACATCAAAAATGACAAGTTTTCTTACAGCCGGCATTGCAGACACGATATACTTGTTTGGATCATCATCATCATCTTCATCTTCATCGTCATCTTCATTGACCGATTGGTTGTCCATATCTATTAAAAGAAAATAAAATACATTTTACAATGTGTAAATGTTTAGAAACATAAATAATTAATTACCTAACTCGTTTGATTTCGTTGACGTAATTTGTCACACAAGATGGAGACTTCATCGTATAATGATTTAATATCGGCTCGCATTCCACTCACAAGGGAATCAATATGCTCCCGAAAATTGACCATGTATTCCATCACTGTCTTAAGTGTGACATCATCTCCACGTGGAGCTTCTTGAGCTTCTTCCATCATTGCGTCTCCTATTGGTTGGTCGTCTTCATGACCAATGGGGTCGATTTCCTCCCTCTCTTGATCTAATCCGACATCATTTACACGTTTCCAACTGACCTTTTTAACAAAATCATTTCCCGCTCTAGTAATAAATAACATGTCAATCTTGCGGGTTAATAGAACAGGGGTGTCAAGCAAAAAATCAACTTTTTTCTTATTCAACAGATGGGTAATGACACATCCATATGGTAGTGAAGTTGAAATTGATGCTCCCTTTGTGACCATATATACAATTGAATTATATATCAGTTTAGCAATGTTTGGAGCCGCTTTATATCTATACTTTGCTATCCACCAATAATCGTTGTCTCGAATCGTTGAATGTTTTCCCCCAGTAGGCCGAATAAACCAAGTGAGCATTTTGTGAAACACTCTCGACTCTACATCTAGGTGAATTGGGCTATTTCTAGCAACCCATTGTATTTTAGTATCTAAATCATTTTCATTTGAATCCCCTTTATTCTCTACACCTATACCCTCCGCAATAGTATCCAGAGATATATATATATCCTTCCCCATGACATGGGTATTAATTCCAATTATATTACTCTTATTAGGCTCACGCTCGAAGGAATCATTGTTGTAGAATACTCTAACTAGGTTGGGGTAATATGTTGGTTCTACAGAAGGAATTCAAGTCAACCCCAAGATGTAAATGTGGATTTAAAACTAAAACCATATTTATCATCGAACAAGAAACCCAGGTCAATGACACGTTCGGGATGAATCTTCCTTACTTTGAAACTCCTCTGTCATCTATCTTTCTCCTCATCGGATCTAAAGTTCAGAGTTTTGAACGACCTGATTTGATCAGAAGAAGCGATTGGTTGAGAAAGAGGTTTTTGTTGAGAAGAGCTTGGTTGAGAAGAGCTTTGAGAAAGATCGCGCCTCTGACGCTGACGTTTTGGAGCCATTTTGGGTGTGGATGTTGTTACATTCGAACACAAACACATTAAGGAAAAAAAGAGTCTAATCTGGAAATCAATCAAACCCTAATTTATGGCAAAACATCAATAAATTTACCTGAATATCTGATCGTAACTGTTATGAGAACGCTGGTATTCGTCGGAGTCGAAGAGTTCTCTTATGCCTTTAGGTTTAGGGTTTTTTGATTTAGAGGTTGTATCGATTATAATCTATAAATAATGAAGGGAAAACAAAAACGCGAAATTTAAAAAAAAAATATCGACACAAATTTAAAAAGTGTCGATACATTATGTATACCTATTCTCTCTTAAAACCGGTATATTTATACCAGTTACATTGGAAATTTAAGTATTACATTTTAATTATCGGTTTTGATGTTTTTGGGATCGATATTTTTTATAAATGTATCGACACTTTATGCTTGCACCTAGTTTAGGCATTCATTCTGGACGAAAAGTATCGACACAAATTTAAAAAGTGTCGATATATTATGTAGACCTATTCTCTCATAAAACCGGTATATTTATATTGGTTACATTGAAAAATTACCTATTACATTATAATTATGGGTTTCGATGTTCTTGGGATCGATACTTTTTATAAATGTATCGACACTTTATGTGTGCACCTAGTTTGGGCATTAATTCTAGACAAAAAAAATATCGACACAAACTTAAAAAGTGTCGATACATTATGTAGACCTATTCTCTCTTATATACCGATTAAATTGAAAAATTACCTATTACATTATAATTATGAGTTTCGATGTTTTTGGGATCGATACTTTTCATAAATGTATCGACACTTTATGCGTGCACCTAGTTTGGGCATTCATTCTGGACAAAAAGTATCGACACAAACTTAAAAAGTGTCGATACATTATGTAGACATGTTTTCACATAAAACCGGTATATTTATACCGGTTATATTGAAAAATTACCTATTACATTATAATTATGGGTTTCGATGTTTTTGGGATCGATACGTTTTATAAATGTATCGACACATATGTTTACCTATTCTCTCATTAAACTGGTATATTTTACATATTACTTTATAATAATTGGATTCGATGTTTTTAGGATTGATACTTACAATAAATGCATCGACATACTTTTTTGGAAACTTTACGTTTGGGAACCATACTGGACAAAATGTTGGAAACAAATCTTTGTGTTTATTAATTTTGTCATTAAAAAAGTCTATTTTTACCACCTACATTGTAAATTTACCTATTACTTTAAAATTATTGAATTTTGTAGTTATTGTACATACCTAAATATGGAATGGTCATTCAGTCCCGCATATGATGACAATTATGTTAGTGACACTTGGAATAATGCAGACAATGATCTCCATATATCGTAATTGTCAACATGACTACTACTATTTATAAGAAACATGTACAACAACCTATTGCTAACTTTTCTCATCTCATACATAATTACATTCACATACAAAATTATAAATCGTATACAAATTTATAAATCTTATACAAAATTAACCCTACATTTACATTATCGCTTCCTTTTGTTATTCTTGTGTGTCATGGCAGCTTTTGTCATATCCTCTCTTAGTTTATTTTGATTGTGGCTTACGAGATCATTTAATATTCGCATACGATCCCAATCTCCAACAACATATATTCAAATTGTCAGTACGTTAAGTATTGTAAACCACAACATTCAATCTACGACTTTTAACAATTTAACCGCAAACTAATTTTTAATTACACTTACAAAATCACCAGTTGCCCCTGTAGAACCGATCAATTCCATCCGCATCATCACATAAATGTCGCAATCATATCTGTTACAAAATTTGAATATCACACATGTCAATTATGAAACCTGCATAAATTAAGCTTTCTATTTATGATAACATCTCATTCCCATTCAATTGCTTATTCATCTTATGCTCCACAAATTTAAAATTTTTCAGGGGGACCTTTCCTAGAGAGCCACATGCTTCTACCCAATTGCATTTCTTATTATAACTATCTAATATTTTCATCTACATTAAAAAATATGAAGTTATGATCCAAACAAATTATGCTTTATAATTTACATAATTTCCTTTCATACATACCAATCTCTTAGCATCATTCACTATTTGTTTAGTTGCTTCAGATGTAAACAGACTATCATATACCGTTGCAACACGTTCTACCATATTCAACACCAACAGATACTAATGTGAATTATGGTAGTTTATTATGATCATGATCTACAACAAATTTCACACCCAATTTGACAAAATTCAACATTATATATCCGAAAACATCATTTGCAATTCGTATGGTGTCTTACCTTCTCACAGTCGGTGAATTTCACATATTTATTCAATATGAGACCCCAAAAGCTTGCAATACCCTCAACAATTACTTTGATGTTGGTCTCCAACGCCTGTTGCTGCAATTACACGACAATCATTATTAATTTACCGTCTATAACACTACTTTTCAACATTTATTAATTTAACTCACTGCTAAGTGGTATGGAAGGTAGCCAATCCTCCAGAGTGACTTTTTCGCATCGTAGCATACTTCCAGGTGAGTAAATCAATAACCTAACAAAATTAATTACACAATCAGAACATATTAATAGGTTTTAACATTTTGTACTTTCTACTTACCACACCGCCAACTCATTCCGTAGGCTTCAACGTTGCAACGTCGGATACACTAGCGTATTGATTTCCCATTGAGATTACAGAAAGACTGTATGAATCATTAGGATTAATATCTTATCATGAAATATTTAAATATCACTTACAAAACAATATATTTCACTTACTTCGATTCTAACCCACTATTCCATAAATAATCACACATTGTAGCTTCGAGCTCATCAATTCCGCTTGGAATATCTGCTTTTTCAACCTACAATTTTGCATACAAATTTTTGTCACAACAACATGATAAAAATCAAATTAAGTTTTCTTTTATTCAACATACCTTATGCTTCTTCTTCTGGGGTGCATGACATTTAGAATCCAAATCTGCATCTATAACACTCTCCGGTGTATAGATCATATCGACATCCTTCCTCCTCATTTCCTCCATCTTTTCTTCTTCCTCCATCTTTTCTTCTTCATATTTTTTCAGTTCATCGTATTTTTGCTCTACATAGCTTTTCATCTCTTTTATACTCAACCACCCCCTTCACCCCCATAAGTTCACTCTTCAATTCCACAACCTCCTTGACCACTCCATCAATTTTTTCACCCGTCACCATCTTAAGTTCACCCCTCAACACCTCAACTTCTTTTACCACTTCACCCCTCAATACCTCAACTTCTTTCACCACTCCATCTATTTTTCCTTTCAATTCCCCCTTATGCCTCTCAAGTGTCTCTTGGACTCTTGATTGTCTTTGTAGAATATCAAAAAAGAATTTTTTTATATAAGCCAATTCAGACATTAAAATGTCGAATTTACTCTATTTTCCCTTACCGTCATCCCCCTGACTGAATCCCCCTACAACCATCTCATCTTCCTTCTCCACTGCCTCCACTGTCTCATCTGTCTTCTTGCCAATAACCTTCAAAATTAAATTACAATATTAAGACATTGAGTATATTCTTAATATTATTTAATTACATTTATTACCCTTTCTTGCTTCCTCGGTCTATCCAACTTCAACTTCGCCATCACTCTAACCACCTCTTCCTTCCCCCATGCATAGATGTGTGCCACTCCGGTTCTTTCATAAGTCGACACACTATCACAGCCTGACAAAAAATCGAACAGTGCAACCTGTATTTATAATAAAATTTATCATTTTATATAATAACTATACTATCATTTTATATTAAAAATAAAAACGTTCTTCAACTCATTTGCCTCTAAGATTGATATGCACCCTTTGAGGTATCTCTGGCTGCCCTTTTTAAAGGTGATTATTGATTATATCAATCTTGAATGGACATATTCAGCCCAATTGAATTCAACCTTCAAGCCTTCATCGCAAATGAGCTTCATATAGTCATTGTTCGTTGACGTATCACCTGTTGGACAAAGAAAGATCCACACAGGGTACAATAGAACTCGGGCCTTCAGGTCACCCCCCTTAAGATCCACTTTTGATTTCCTCTTCAAGTTCAGCATATGTCACCTTCTGCTTCAAACCATATTTGGAGGCAAGTGCTTTCCAGTTCTTACTCTTAGAGACTTATACAACACTTTTGCCTTCATTTCCTACCCCCCAAGACGGCTGCAGCACATGGGATCCCCAGAGGAAATGAATAATCACCATATTTAGCAATACATTATTCGACATCAAATTGCTCAATCAAGGATCAACACAATTCCCTCCGAATAGGTCGATCCCTTACTCCTACCAATGATCCAAACCCCATTTCTTCCAGCACATTCAACTGATCCTTCACCTTAAGGTGTTTAATTAATGAATTCACCCTTTTAATACTGCACATTGTCGACACTTCCTATATTTTTAACAATATATAATGTTATTGTTTTTATATATTTTGTATCAACGTATTTACAAGTTTAATGAATACCTTCTTTTCATGTGTTTTCCTCCATTCTTTGTATTCTTCATTATCCATATTTGACTGTGCGATATAAGGTTCCTTTTCAACATCACTCATCAAATTCCATTTCTCCAACACATCATTTCTCACCTAATATTAAGCATAAACGTTTCTTAATCAATACATTAACGCTAAATAATACTCAATGTCAATTTCAATTTACATACCGAACCGATGTGTTTGCCAGCTTCCTTAATCCTTTGGCATTCGATCATACTGTCAACATTTAAAATTTGTAATCAATTGAAAGTTCTTAAATACTTTAATCCAATTACCATTTCAACAATAATAACAAAAAGATATTAATACTTACTATAAGTACATATATCCACAATTTGGTTACTTTCGAATCTCAGCCTCAATTTCAAAGTCATCTTCGCCACCAACAATTCCAAGATTCTTTGACTTCATTTTTCCTTCATATACCAGTTTACGCAAATCAAATCAAATATTGGTTACATACACTTTATTCAATATACAAATATTGATAACTACTATTGTAGTGAAACGGTTTCCTTTAAAAGAATTTGAATGGCCACTACAACAAGTGTCGGCACATTTATACAACCTACAATATCATTTTCTACCTATAATATTATAAACAGGTATCCATATTTATTTTCTACCTATAATATTATATAATCGGTCTCATATCCTTCTTGGCTTTAATTCGAAATCCCCAAACCAAACCCAAAAACCCTAATCCATGTTTCCTTCAAACGAATGGGAACACTCAATACTCCAAGTATCGGCATATTTATACAACCTATAATATCATTTTCTACTTATAATATTTAATAAAAGTATCGATATTTATATTTTACCTAGAATATCACTTTCTACCTGTAATCGGTCACAAATGCTTCTTTACTTAGAAAACCCCAAACAATACATAAAAACCCTATTTTCGATTACTGTAATAATAAAAAACTATGGTTTCTACAATGTACTTTTTGATTCGACTACAGCAACAAACAAACAAACTTCGCTTTAGAAACGCCTTCTGAAATGCAACAACAATTACGCTTCGATTTCATAAACTCGTCCGTTCTATCTATTTTTCAGAGGATATTTAGCTATGCCCTTTATATTTTCACCGGATATATTATTTGTATTTAATCGATACAACTACCCAAGTGTCGATACTTTTATGTTAGGTGTCGATACTTTAGATAGGATAATTACCTATTTCTTTGAAAGTATCGACGCGTACTTATTAAAGTATCGACACTTTCAATATATTCGATAGCGCTTCACCGGTTTTATCATTTCGAGACCGGTTTTGTCATATTTTTACATGTTATATCGTTATGGATCGATACATTTTTATAAAGTATCGACACTTTATAGGCGCTATTACTGCTTCTCTTTTAAATTCCCAAAGTGTCGATACTTATATTAAAGTATCGACACTTTCAATATATTCAGTAGCGCTTTATCAGTTTTTTCATTTCGAGACCGGTTTTGTCATATTTTTACCTGTTATATCATTATGGATCGATACATTTTTATAAAGTATCGACACTTTATAGGCACTATTATTGCTTCTCTTTTAAATTCCCAAAGTGTCGATACTTATATTAAAGTATCGTCACTTTCAATATATTCGGTAGTGCTTTACCGATTTTGTCTTTTCGAGACCAATTTTTTTATATTTTTACCTGTTATATTGTTATGGATCGATACATTTTTATAAAGTATCGACACTTTATAGGCGCTATTACGGCTTCTCTTTTAAATTTCCAAAGGTCGATACTTATTTCAATCTAATCGACACTTTCAACATATCCGATAGCGCTTTACCGGTTTTGTCATAATTAAACCGATTTTTTCATATTTTTACCTGTTATATTGATATGGATCGATACATTTTTTATTTGGATCGACATAAACCGACAAGCTAAGTTTGTTGGTTGCCAAATTTTTTAATATTTCTTCATGATTTACACCTACTATATTATTATTACTCAACATTTTCGGTAGCGCTAAACCGAATTTATTAAATATATTTTAATGTATCCGGTAACGCTGTATATTAACCCGCCTTTCCTAAGACAACCCCCGAGGAGAGGGTTTTCTTTACAAGCAAAGTTGGATTTTATACCCTCTTAAAATTACAAATGGTAAAAGTATAAGTTTGGTCCCCGGACAAAATTAGGGTATTACACGGTTAATTCGGTCGGCCAATGAATTAGTTTGGTCGGGAAACAGTTATTTTTTTTCAATAGTCGGTTAACGGTTAATTCAGTTAATGGTTAATTCGGTTCAAAATCGATTAATTAACTGAATTAACCGAAATTATTAAATATTATATACATTATAAACCTATTTTAAGCTCAAACCCATTAAAAATTCATACTCGATTATTCTTTTAATCACACTAGATTCATTAAATTATCAATATTTAATTAATTTGTAAGTCAAATAAAAAATATACATATATTATATTTAAATTATTCTAATTATAAAAAAATTCGGTTAATTCAGTTAATTAACCGAAATAATCAAACTTTATACGATTGATTAACGGTTAAAAAATATTCGATTAATGATAATTTGATTAAGTACGAAATTAACCACACCCCTACATATATGATATTAATAGATGAACAATTTCTTTAACAAATTTACACCCAATTAAAACCAACTGCCTGCGTTTCCTGTCAATGAACCGAGAAATCCGAACATTTAACAAAGGAAAAGGGTAAATAAATTTACGAAATTACATGCTCAATTCCTCGAACTACAATTTCATGGTTGAGACAATGGTTATACTCTAGATGTCTAACAAGAAGCCATCTTTGGTTGAAGAAGCATTCCTACTGCTGGACAGACTCCATTGATCCGAAAACCCAACAGATCCCTCGACGAACCTATTCCCACACTTGGCCACAGCCCTAACGCTCTCGATCAGTTCTTGAGTACAACCTTCTTGTGACAAAATCTCCAACAGCTGTTCCGGTGTGATCACTAACTTCACTTTCCAAAACCCACTCTTGTTGTTGTTGTTGTGCCTAGACAAAACATTGGTATGAGACCTCTTCAGGACAATCGCACGACATCCTGTACGGAGCAACACCCGATGCCGCCGGGATACTGTTGTACCTCACATGGCCTTGTCGCACAATCTGGCCGCTGTTGAGCGGAAGTAGATAGTAGGATTCGCCGGGGAGGAGTTCGTCCTGGTGGAAAAGTGGTTTCCAGAAGAGATCTTGGGTCCGGAAAATGGCGTGGCCGGGGAATTCATCGGTGATGGTTCCGGCTATTATGGGAGCTGAAAACTCCATTACGCCGCTGTTTGAAGTTATGACTTTGATCACTCCGTCCGCTTCTCCCAGGCCACCGAACAAGCAGTTCCCCATCTTTTTGTTTCTTATGAATCCTCGCCCATGAAATTGTTACTGGAGGAGTGGATATTAAAGGGAGGGAAAGTTATGGAGGGAAAGAAGAAAATAATATAGCGCCCGTGGGTCTCTTCTTTAGAGCTTCCTCAAATCTAACCGCTCCTAATACAAATCCCAAAACTAAACGATAAAGAAAAGAGAAAAGAAAGGCGACCACATCAGATATGCTCGTTGGGGGATTGTGGGTTAATATACGGTTAATATACGGTTTTATCGGATACATTAAAAGATATTTAACAAATTCGGTTTAGCGCTATCGGAAATGTTGACTAATAATAATGTAGTAGGTCTAAGTCATGAAGAAATATTAAAAAATTGTGTAACCGGCAAACTTAACTTGTCGGTTCGTGTCGATCCAAATTAAAAAAGTGTCGATCCAAAACGATATAACAGGTAAAACTATGACAAAACCGGTATTGAAATGATAAAACCGGTAAAGCGCTATCGGATATATTTAAAGTGTCGGTACTTTAATATAAGGATCGACACTTCGTGAATTTAAAAGATAAGCAGTTTTAAATCCTATAAAGTGTTGATACTTTTAAAAAATGTATCGATCCAAAACGATATACCAGGTAAAAATATGATAAAACCGGTATCAAAATGATAAAATCGGTAAAACGTTACCGGATATATTGAAAGTGTCGATACTTTATATAAGGATCGACACTTTGTGAATTTAAAAGAGAAGCAGTTTTAGCGCCTATAGTGTGTCGATACTTTAAAAAAAAATATCGATCCACAACGATATAACAGGTAAAAATATGATAAAACCGGTATCAAAATGATAAAACCGGTAAAACGATACCGGATATATTGAAAGTGTCGATACTTTCGCAAGTACGTGTAATAAATTATCGACACTTTCAAAGAAATAGGTAATTATCCTTTCGAAAGTATCGACACCTGACATAAAAGTATCGACACTTTTGTATTTGTATCGATTAAATATAAATAACATATCCGATGAAAATATAAAGGCCATATCTAAATATCCTCTGAAAATCGATAGAACGGACGAGTTTTTGAAATCGAAGCGTAATTGTTGTTGCATTTCAGAAGGCGTTTCTAAAGCGATGTTTGTTTGTTTGTTGATGCAGTCGAATCGAAAAGTATGTTGTCGAAACCCTAGTTTTTTATTATTACAGTAATCACGAATAGGGTTTTTATGTGTTGTTTGGGGTTTTGGAGTAAAGAAGCATTTGGGATCGATTGCAGGTAGAAAGTGATATTGAAGGTAAAATATAAATGTCGACACTTTTATTAAATATTGTAGGAAGAAAATGATATTATAGGTTGTATAAATGTGCCGACACATTTTGTAGTGGCCATTCAAATTCTTTTGAAGAAAACCGTTTTACCACAAGAGTAGTTATCTATATTTGTATATTGAATAAAGTGTATGTAACAAAATAATTTGATTTGCGTAAACTGATATATGAAGGAAAAATGGAGTCAATGGGTTGGAAAATTGTTGGTGGCGCATATGACTTTGAAATTGAGGCCGAGACTCGAAAGCAACCAAAGGGTGGATATATGTACTTCTAGTAAGTATCAATGTCTTTTTGTTATTATTGTTGAAATGGTAATTGGATTAAAGTATCGATAAACTCTAAATTGATTACAAATTTTAAATGTTGACAGTATGGCCGAATGCAAAAGGATGAAGGAAGATGGCACACAAAGCGGTTCGGTATGTAAAATGAAATTGACATTGAGTAGTATTTAGTGTTAATGTATTGATTAAGAAACGTTTATGTTTAATATTAGGTGACAAAAGATGTGAGGTCCAAATGGAATTCAATGAGTGATGCTGAAAAGGAACCTTACATCACACAGTCAAGGAATGATAGTAAAGAATACAAAGAACGGAGGAAAGCACATGAAAATAAGGTATTCATTAAACTTGTAAATACGTTGATACAAAATATAAGAACTATAACATTATATATTGTTAAAAAATGTAGGAAGTGTCGACAAGATGCAGCATTAAAAGGGTGAATTCATTAATTAAACACCTTAAGGAGAAGGGTCAGTTGAATGTGCTGGGAGAAATAGGTTTTGGATCGTTGGTAGGAGTAAGGGATCGACCTATTCGGAGGGAATTGTGTCGATCCTTGATGGCGCAATTTGATGTCAGACAATGTATTGCAAAGTATGGTGATTTTTCATTTCCTCTCAGGATCCCATGTGCTGCAGCCGTATTGGGGGTAAAAAATGAAGGCAAAAGTGTTGTAGAAGTCTGTAAGAGTAAGGACTGGAAAGCACTTGCCTCCAAATATGGTTTGAAGCAGAAGGTGACATATGCTGAAATTGAAGAGGAAATAAAAAGTGGATCTTACGTTGGGGGTGAGCTGAAGGCCAGAGTTCTATTATACCTTGTCGGTATCTTTCTTTGTCCAACGGGTCATACGTCAACGAACAAGGAACATATGAAGCTCATTTGCGATGAAGGCTTGAAGGGTGAATTCAATTGGGCTGAATATATCCATTTGAGATTGATTGAATCAATAATCACCTTTAAAAAGGGCATCCAGAGATACCTCAAAGGGTGCATAGCAATCTTAGAGGTAAATGAGTTGAAGAACTTTTTTGTGTTTTTATATAAAAATATAAATTTTATTATAAATGCAGGTTACACTGTTCGATTTTTAGTCGGGCTGTGAGGCAGTGCCAGCTTATGAAAGAACCGGAGTGGCACGCATCCGTGCATGGGGGAAGGAAGAGGTGGTTAGAGTGATGGTGAAGTTGAAGTTTGATAGAGTGAAGAAGCAAGAAAGGGTAATAAATGTAATTAAATATATTAAGATATATCAATGTCTTAATAATGTAATTTAATTTTGAAGGTTATTGGCAAGGATGTAGAGGAGGCAGTGGAGGCAGAGGAGAAGAAAGGAGAGATGGTTGTATTGGGGGATGACGGTGAGTGGGACGACAGTGAGGGAAAACATAGTAACTTCGACATTTTGATGTCTGAATTGGCTGATATCAAAAAAATCCAATTTGATATCATGCAAAGACAATCAAGAGTCGAAGAGAAACTTGATAGAGTCGAAGAGAAACTTGAGAGAGTCGAAGATACACTTGAGAGGTATAAGGGGGTAGTGGAAGGAAAAATAGATGGAGTGGTGAAAGAAGTAGAGGTGTTGAGGGTGAAGTGGTGAAAGAAGTTGGGGTGTTAAGGGGTGATATTAAGATGGTGACGGGTAAAAATTTGAGGGAGTGGTGAAGGAGGTTATGGAATTGAGGAGTGAACTTACGGGCTGAAGGGGTAGTTGATAATACTTGGATGAAGGAGATCAATTGAATGGTGAAATAAAAGAGATGAAGAGCTATGTAGAAAACAATACGATGAACTGAAAAATATGAAGAAAAGAGGGAGGAGGAAGAAGAAAAGATGGAAGAAATGAGGAGGAAGGAAGTCGATGTCATTTATACACCGGAGAGTGTTATAGCGGCAGATTTGGATTCTGAATGTCCTGCACCCCAGAAGAAGAAGCAGAAGGTAAGTTGAATAAAAGAAAACTTAATTTGATTTTTATTATGTTGTTGTGACAAAAATTTGTATACAAAATTGTAGGTTGAAAAAGCGGATATTCCAAGCGGAATTGATGACATCGAAGCTGCAATTTGTGATTATTTATGGAATAGTGAGTTAGAATCGGAGTAAGTGAAATATATTGCTTTGTGAGTTATATTTAAATATTTCATGACAACATATTAATCCTAATGATTCATACAGATATTCTGTAATCTCAATGGGAAATCAATTCGCTAGTGTATACGACGTTGCAACATTGAAGCCTACGGAATGGGTTGGCGGTGTGGTAAGTAGAAAGTACAAAATGTTAAAACTTATTGAATATGTTCTGATTGTGTAATTAATTTTGTTAGGTTATTGATTTGCTCGCCTGGATAGTTTGCTATGATTCTCAGAAGTCACTCCGGAGGATTGGCTACCTTCCATACCACTTAGCGGTGAGTTAAATTAATAAATGGAGATAAGTAGTGTTATAGACGGTAAATTAATAATGTTTGTTGCGTAATTGCAGCAGCAGGCGTTGGATGCCAACAGCAAAGAAAGTGTTGAGAGTATTGCTACCTTCTGGGGTCCCATATTGAATAACTATGTGAAATTCACCGGCTGTGAGAAGGTAAGACACCATACCAATTGCAACTGATGTTTTCGGATATAGAATGTTGAATTTTGTCAAATTGGGTGTGAAATTTGTTGCAGATCATGATCACAATAAACTACCATAATTCACATTGGTATCTGTTGGTGTTGGATATGGTAGATCGTGTTGCAACAATATATGATAGTATGTTTACAACTGAAGCAGCTAAACAGAGAGTGAAGGATGCTAAGAGATTGGTATGTATGTATGTATGAAAGGACATTATGTAAATTATAATGCATAATTTTTTTGGATCATAACTTCTTCTATTTTAATGCAGATTAAAATATTAGATTTTTATAATAAGAAACGCATTTGGGTTGAATCCTGTGGATCTCTAGGAAAGTATCCCTTGAAAAATTTCAAATTTGTGGAGCATAAGAAGAATAAGCAATTGAATGGGTATGAGATGTTATCACAAATAGAAAGCTTAATTTATGCAGTATTCATCATAATTGACATATGTGGTTTTAAAATTTTGTAACAGACATGATTGCGGCATGTATGTGATGATGTGGATGGAATCGATCGGTTCTACAGGGGCAACTGGTGATTTTGTAAGTGGAAAGAAAATTCGTTTGTGTAAAATTGTTAAAAGTCATAGATTGAATGCTGTAGTTTACAATACTTAACGTTCTGACAATTTGAATATAGGTTGTTGGAGAGTGGGATCGATCGCGAATATTAAACGATCTCGTAAGCCACAATCAAAATCAACGAAGAAAGAAGATAACAAAAGCTGCCATGATACATAAGAATAACAAAAGGATGCAATGATGTAAATGTAGGGTTAATTTTGTATAAGATTTATAATTTTATATACGATTTATAATTTTGTATGTGAATATAATTATGAATGAGATGAGAAAAGTTAGCAGTATGTTGTTGTACATGTTTCTTATACACATTAAGGGTCATGTTGATACTTACGATATATGGAGATTGTTGTCTGTATTATACCAAATGTCATCATAATTGTCATCATGTGCGAGAATGAATGGAAAACAGGGTACAACCATAAAGTGTCGATCCATATATAAAAAGTGTCGATCCCATAAACATCGAAACCCAAAAGTATAATGTAATAGGTAATTTTTCAATCTAATCGGTACAAGTATACCGGTTTTATGAGAGAATATGTCTAAATAATGTATCGACACTTTTGTAGTTTGTGTCGATATTTTTGGTCCAGAATGAATGGCAAACATGGTGCAACAATAAAGTGTCGATCTATATATAAAAAGTGTCGATCGGATAAACATCGAAACCCATAAGTATAATGTAATAGGTAATTTTTCAATCTAACCGGTACAAGTATACCGGTTTTATGAGAGAATAGGTATAAATAATGTATCGACACTTTTGAAGTTTGTGTCGATATTTTTGGTCCAGAATGAATGGCAAACAGGGTGTAACAATAAAGTGTCGATCCCATAAACATCGAAACCCATAAGTATAATGTAATAGGTAATTTTTCAATCTAACCGGTACAAGTATACCGGTTTTATGAGAGAATAGGTCTAAATAATGTGTCGACACTTTTGTAGTTTGTGTCGATATTTTTGGTCCATAATGAATGGCAAACAGGGTGCAACCATAAAGTGTCGATCCATATATAAAAAGTGTCGATCCCATAAACATCGAAACTCAAAAGTATAATGTAATAGGTAATTTTTCAATCTAATCGGTACAAGTATACCAGTTTTATGAGAGAATAGGTCTAAATAATGTATCGACACTTTTGTAGTTTGTGTCGATATTTTTTGTCCAGAATGAATGGCAAACAGGGTGCAACAATAAAGTGTCGATCCATATATAAAAAGTGTCGATCCGATAAACATCGAAACCTATAAGTATAATATAATAGGTAATTTTTCAATCTAACCGGTACAAGTATACCGGTTTTATGAGAGAATAGGTCTAAATAATGTATCGACACTTTTGTAGTTTGTGTCGATATTTTTGGTCCAAAATGAATGGCAAACAGGGTGCAACAATAAAGTGTCGATCCATATATAAAAAGTATCGATCCCATAAACATCGAAACCCATAAGTATAATGTTCAATGAAACCGGTATAATTATATCGGTTTTATGAGAGAATAGGTCTAAATCATGTATCGACACTTTTTTAGTTTGTGTCGATATTTTTGTCCAGAATGAAATATTAAAACCAACGATGTGCAAGCATAAAGTGTCGATACTTTTTATAAAAAGTATGGACACTTTCAATATAATAGGTAAAAATATAATGTAATAGGTAGCGCTTATATAATGTAATAGGTAACATTTATATAATGTAATAGGTAGTGCTTATATTGTAAAGTATCTATCATTTTTATAAAAGTGTCCATACTTTTTTCACTGTGGAAAACATTAATTTAAGGTTATCTTTTGAGTGAGTTTTAAGATATTAATTTAGTAATTATAGGCGTCTAATGATTTATTTTTTACGTTACGGTATATATTATTATTAAATTAAAAACAATAAACATATATATTACATAATTATTATTATCTTTGGTTAATATTGTTAAATTTAAATACTAAATAATATTTTATAAAATATCAAAACAATCAAATAATTTTTTGTGTAAATGAAATTATTAAATTAATATTGTAGGTGGAAAACATGAAACACTGTTAAAAAAAATTGAAACATAAATTACATAATTTAAAAAAAAATATCGATCCTTTTTATAAAAGTATGGACACTTTCATATAATAGGTAAAAATATGATGTAATAGGTAGCGCTTATATAATGTAATAGGTAGCGTTTATATAATGTAATAGGTAGTGCTTATATTGTAAAGTATCTATCCTTTTTATAAAAGTGTCCATACTTTTTTCACTGTGGAAAACATTAATTTAAGGTTATCTTTTGAGTGAGTTTTAAGATATTAATTTAGTAATTATAGGCGTCTAATGATTTATTTTTTACGTTACGGTATATATTATTATTAAATTAAAAACAATAAACATATATATTACATATTTATTATTATCTTTGGTTAATATTGTTAAATTTAAATACTAAATAATATTTTATAAAATATCAAAACAATCAAATAATTTTTTCTATAAATGAAATTATTAAATTAATATTGTAGGTAGAAAACATGAAACACTGTTAAAAAAATTGAAACATAAATTACATAACTTTAAAAAAAATATCGATCCTTTTTATAAAAAGTATGGACACTTTCAATATAATAGGTAAAAATATGATGTAATAGGTAGCGCTTATATAATGTAATAGGTAGTGTTTATATAATGTAATAGGTAGTGTTTATATTGTAAAGTATCTATCCTTTTTATAAAAGTGTCCATACTTTTTTCACTATGGAAAACATTAATTTAAGGTTATCTTTTGAGTGAGTTTTAAGATATTAATTTAGTAATTATAGGCGTCTAATGATTTATTTTGACGTTACGGTATATATTATTATTAAATTAAAAACAATAAACATATATATTACATATTTATTATTATCTTTGGTTAATATTGTTAAATTTAAATACTAAATAATATTTTATAAAATATCAAAACAATCAAATAATTTTTTCTGTAAATGATATTATTAAATTAATATTGTAGGTGGAAAACATGAAACACTGTTAAAAAAAATTGAAACATAAATTACATAACTTTAAAAAAAATATCGATCCTTTTTATAAAAAGTATGGACACTTTCAATATAATAGGTAAAAATATGATGTAATAGGTAGCGTTTATATAATGTAATAGGTAGCGTTTATATAATGTAATAGGTAGTGCTTATATTGTAAAGTATCTATCCTTTTTATAAAAGTGTCCATACTTTTTTCATTGTGGAAAACATTAATTTAAGGTTATCTTTTGAGTGAGTTTTAAGATATTAATTTAGTAATTATAGGCGTTTAATGATTTATTTTTACGTTACGATATATATTATTATTAAATTAAAAATAATAAACATATATATTACATATTTATTATTATCTTTGGTTAATATTGTTAAATTTAAATACTAAATAATATTTTATAAAATATCAAATAATCAAATAATTTTTTGTGTAAATGAAATTATTAAATTAATATTGTAGGTGGAAAACATGAAACACTATTAAAAAAAATTGAAACATAAATTACATAACTTTAAAAAAAATATCGATCATTTTTATAAAAAGTATGGACACTTTCAATATAATATGTAAAAATATGATGTAATAGGTAGCTCTTATATAATGTAATAGGTAACGTTTATATAATGTAATAGGTAGTGCTTATATTGTAAAGTATCTATCCTTTTTATAAAAGTGTCCATACTTTTTTCACTGTGGAAAACATTAATTTAAGGTTATCTTTTGAGTGAGTTTTAAGATATTAATTTAGTAATTATAGGCGTCTAATGATTTATTTTTTACGTTACGATATATATTATTATTAAATTAAAAATAATAAACATATATATTGCATATTTATTATTATCTTTTGTTAATATTGTTAAATTTAAATTCTAAATATTATTTTATAAAATATCAAAACAATCAAATAATTTTTTGTGCAAATGAAATTATTAAATTAATATTGTAGGTGGAAAACATGAAACACTATTAAAAAAAATTGAAACATAAATTACATAACTTTAAAAAAAAGTATTAATCCTTTTTATAAAAAATATGGACACTTTCAATATAATAGGTAAAAATATGATGTAATATGTAGCGCTTATATAATGTAATAGGTAGCGTTTATATAATGTAATAGGTAGTGCTTATATTGTAAAGTATCTATCCTTTTTATAAAAGTGTCCATACTGTTTTCACTGTGGAAAACATTAATTTAAGGTTATCTTTTGAGTGAGTTTTAAGATATTAATTTAGTAATTATAGGCGTCTAATTATTTATTTTTTACGTTACGATATATATTATTATTAAATTAAAAACAATAAACATATATATTACATATTGATTATTATCTTTGGTTAATATTGTTAAATTTAAATTCTAAATATTATTTTATAAAATATCAAAAACAATCAAATAATTTTTTGTGTAAATGAAATTATTAAATTAATATTGTAGGTGGAAAACATGAAATACTATTAAAAAATTTGAAACATAAATTACACAACTTTAAAAAAAGTATCGATCCTTTTTATAAAAAGGATCGATACTTTACAATATATCAGGTAAAAATATGATGTAATAGGTAGCGCTTATATAATGTAATAGGTAGCGCTTATATTATAAAGTATCTATTCTTTTTATAGAAGTGTCAATACTTATTTCACTGTGGAAAACATTAATTTAAGGTTATCTTTTGAGTGAGTTTTAAGATATTAATTTAGTAATTATATGTATCTAATGATTTATTTTTTATGTTACGGTATATATTATCATTAAATTAAAAACAATAAACATATATATTACATATTTATTATTATATTTGGTTAATATTGTTAAATTTAAATTCTAAATATTATTTTATAAAATATCAAAACAATCAAATAATTTTTTGTGCAAATGAAATTATTAAATTAATATTATAGGTGGAAAACATGAAACACTATTAAAAATTTGAAACATAAATTACATAACTTTAAAAAAAAGTATCGATCATTTTTATAAAAAAATATGAACACTTTCAACATATTATAATGTAATAGGTAAATTTGTAATGTTATCGGTATAAATATATTGGTTTACTTATAAAATAGGTCAATATAAGCGCTACCTATTACATTATATAAGCACTATCTAATATGTTATTGTACTTTATAATATTTCCGGTTAAATAATATAACATAACTAGTCTAAATTTTAACCAGTCACTTATTTAACCGGTCACACCGTATATTAACCGTTTTTTAGGCGCTGCACTGCGAAAGTACCCCTCCCATTGGTAAATTAGCTATCCAAACATTTCATACGCGGAAATGAAGGCTTTAAAAAATTAAATTTGTTACAAACTAATTATAATATTTTGATCGAAGAAATAATTATTAATTTTAAAAATTTTGAGTTTGACCATCGAAGATTATTACAATAGTAATTAAGTGTTTACTATTAAATAGTTAGACATATATGTAATAAATAATATTTTGTGATCACTTTAGCTTAATAAAAAAATTAAATTTATATTTTTTAATTAGGGTTGAGAAATACATATAATAATAAAATAATTGTTGATCCGTATTAAAATTCATTCTTTTATGAAAAGACCTAAGTTATATCTCGGATCTTATCCCACTCTTAATTTTGGCCGAAAAATTTTATAATAACATTTAGTATTAATGTTAGAGATAGTAATAATTATTTGTAAACAAGTAATCAATTATCAATTAATTTTAGTATATCTCGTAAAAGTTATAGTAAATGGTCACGATTTTCAAGGAATGTAAAACTTCGAAGGCTCTGTGATAAATAATATTATAAAGTCTTAACTGTACATAGCGAAAATCAATCTTAAAAAAATTTAGAAGGGATGTAACAATGTTATTTCTTTTTAATTTAATTTTTAACTCATTCTTTATGTAAGTCAAAAGTGTGGAATACTGGACACTTTTTTTAACTGGTTTAGGGTAAGCATAAAATAATATGTATTTAAAAATAATTTTAATAACTTGATATTGATAGCCTATATCTTTAATATTTTTTGTACGTTAATCTAAAATTTTAAATAATAACAACAATTCATTTATAATTATATTTTTTTTATAGAAACACGTCTAGCATTATATGAGTTTTTTCATATACCATTATAATAATAGTTTATAATGATTATTATTTTAGTGTATAATTTTAAAAATGGTGATATATGGTTTAAATACATTTAACTTTTTCTGTATATTTTATTGGAATAATGATAGAAGTTTATATTGCATTTTTTTTTTACAATTTGATTATTTTCGCCATTTTCTTTAACATAAAAATTTTAATCGTCTTCAAGTATCAACGAGGATAGAGATCTTACAAATGAATGGAACCATTTACAGGGAAAGCAGAAAAGCCACCGTCAATGACCAGACTTCTTTATCACTTTCTCTTTACGAAAATTTCGTCATTCAACTTCACAGCCCTGGAATTCTCAAAATGAAAAAAAAGAAGAGGTCAACAGCTTTGGAAACTAAAGTTGTATATGAAAGAGACAGAATCACACCAATCTGTAGGGCTCTTTATGACATTATAAACTTTAGACAGCCTAGAAGAAAATAGCATATGTTTGGTAAATATATATTGATGCAAAAAAATTAATTAGTATATTAATTTAAAAATAGTTTATCATTATTATTAACAAGAACAAATAGACTGTAATAACTATAGACGGTTCATCTATTTTGATTTAGGTGAAAAATTACGATTGATTGTTCAAGATAGAATTACATATTGTTGATGTGACTTTTTAAAAAAGATTTAAAGATTGTAAGAGAAAGCTTGAGACATCGAGATATGGGGAGACAAGAGAGCCCGAAAGAGAAAAAGATCCTTTCAACAAACTTATATAACCGTTAATATATTGACCCTTAATGTTAGTGTCAGGTCTAGGATTGCGATGACTATCTGTAAACTCTCACTCTGACTCACTCATAAAAGATATAGCTGTTAGATTATGCTAAGGAACAAACCTATAAAATTTAAGGGAGACAAAAACAGATTATCAATAGAAAATATAAAAAAATACTTAAATTATATGAGAATTTCAATAGGCCAAACCACCCCAGCCGAATCCCTCTCGGACCATCTCTGGAAATCAAGCCGAAGCTAGCATAGTATCAGTGACAGAGAAGTAGTAAAAGAACGACTCCATCAGTCACATAGCCTCTTAACTACCAGAATGCGCAAAGAGAAGTCCAATTTGGGACAAACCGAGTCCAAATTAGTGAGTAATAATGCACATCATTTCAAAGCCTCAAAGCTCCATCCAACTCTATGTACCATAAGTTCCAAGGATAAACAAATGATGACTCTAGGGTTTACAATGATCCCAAGCGTAGCAGCGGCCAATCTATATCATATATAAACTGGCAGACCCATTAACATGGGAAACCTATTTACATGGGGGTGTGTATGGACTCCAAACATATATATTTAACCTGGTACTAAAATCAGTCCGGTTCAAGACGATTCAGTTGACAGGAAGGCGGGGAGCGCGAGGCCGAACTGGGGTCTTTGATGGGCTTACCCTGATCATAAACAAGAACAAAGGTTGACTTAGAACAAAATCAAAATAGTAAATCGATCTTGGGACACAAATTACGGCCATGAAAGAAAAGAATGGAAAAAGGAAACATCATTTTGAGAAATGATGGAAAAAATCAGGAATTTGACCTTATAGGCAATGATCCCAGAACCACACCGCTACAGTTGAGAGCAGCAATTGCACTTTCAGCCTTCAAATAATAAGAGAAGATTACATATTCATTCATACATGAACACTGAAGCAATCCAATCTCGAAATGATTTGAAAGGAGCTACATATTATTCGCCAACTATAAATTCATTTCAAAATTTGGAAAACATCTCTGATAAGCCGATGTAGGTCACTGGATGTAAAAGGGCAGACAATCAAGATATAATTCACAATATCACTTGGCATCCCAATCCAAACCACTTCAAATAATTCCTTTGACAGCGACAAATAGATATCCTTGGCATAAGGCTCATTGTAAGGAATAGAAGCTCATCATATTCAAAAGGAGAATTCAAAAGGAAAGTTGTTCCAATATGCTTGCCGGTGTTTAAAAAGGTGCATCCGAGGCGCCTAGGCAGCCTGAAAAGACTATCTTGGTCTGGGCAAGGCAATTTTGATCAGACGCAGTAAGGTGCAGCAAGGCACTGAGGCGCAGCCTTTCCAATAGTTTGTTCTTTTTTGCTTAAGTTGGAGATGGAATTAGGCTGGATGACAATCAGAAGCAGTAGGCAGTTGGGTTTAATGCTGTAATTAGGCTTAGAGTGAGATGGAGAGAACACAGAGGGAAGAATTCTTTAGTTAGGCGTTATTAGAAACAACCTTTAGTTAAGGTGTTATGAGAATACATGCTTGTCCTACTGTTCTGCTTCCGGCTAGAGTGGTTCAGGCCTTGAACTTGAACCTTGATGAGATTGGCGCTCAACCCAGCTTCATCCTCGGTTTAACCCAAATTCTGCTGCTGACACTGATGCTGCTTTGAAACTTCGAAGTGGTGGGAACGTGTTAGGCAACCAAAAACAATGCAATTTCAGGCAACAAGGAATGAATCATGATATGGGGTTGCCTCATGAATGGACGTATTGACTCAACTTTAGCATATCTGCTAGTGGTTGACTGATTCTATCTGGGTTTCTTTTTGGGAGATTTTAGGAAGACGGGGGAAAGATGTTAGGGTTTTGTTATAGGGAAATAGTATTGAAAGTATAGGTTTTTAAGGAAGAGAAGGATCTCTGGGTTATTAAGAGACGATGAAATGGTCATTTTGGTGGAAAATAATGTAGGAACGTGTAGTTTATGAAGCACAGCTTTTGCATGGGGCTAGGGAAAACACAGTTAGGCTTTTGTAAATCTGGGATTTGGGTCAATAATTTGACAGTGAAAAATGTTGAATGAAATGAATGGGAACAGTATTTTGTCTATATTCTGCACCACATGAGCCCTACTACTGTTAGCACATGGATGATCTTATGTTCCCTTTACCATTGCCAACCGAAATAGTTATAATAAAAATAGAACAGATTTGTCAACAAAAAAAAAGGAATACATGCTTGTAACAGTGACAACAACAATGAGTTGCTGTGATATTAGGGTAATATTCTGTTAGAGGATCGACTTTGCTTGGGGTTATAAAAACGAAGAATGTTAGAAGGAACGAAGGATGATAATAGGGTAAAATCTGCATATATATATATATATATATATATATATTAATTGTGCCTCAATTCAATAAGGCGCGCCTTGCGCCTCAGCTATAATACCCCTATCGCCTTAGTACAGAATTTGGATCACCACAAATGCGGCAGTCAACCACCTTCATAAGAAACAATATTCATTGAGATACATCACCTCGATGAAAACTGCTAAGACAAGCAAAGAACACCATATCACCTGCCCACAACTCACAAATAAACCTGCAAGCAGCTCTTCAGTGACCTACATCCCGACAAGCAAAAGACTGCATGAATCCAAATAACAAAGAGAGGAGACTGTAGAAGTAATAGCAGCATCCTAACAAGCTCAGAATACTCACTATACATACCTGATGATCAATATCAGACACATAAACAGTTCTACGGATGAGCTCATCTCTCTGGGCCATACTTGTCCTGTTGTTCAATCTCCTTTTACCTTGATTGAAAATTTTCTTCTGAGAAAATAACAAAATCAATGAACAAATCCATGAGATTAGATGATGCTCTCTTCTATAATTGAGATGATGTACGATAGGAATTTGTTAATATTTGAAAAATGAACTTTGAAATTGAATACTTCCTAAAATGTACATGAACTGAAACCTCTACTAAACCAAAGAAACACAAAAAAAAAATCTTGACAACCCAATCAATCCGATTTTATTCATTTTGTTCTCTACCATTATTTTTTTAACTCCAAGATGACTAATGTTGGTAATTTAACAGTAAACAAAGAAACCAATCAATAAATGGGTTTTCGATGGCATACCCGCCTAGCGGCACCATTTTCATTTGCCTGGCCGTTCCTTGAGATGTAATTGTTGTTTTGCAGAAAAGAGTTGTCAGTGAAACACCCACCATTGAGTCCATGATTAACAACTGAATGAGGAACGAACTCTTCAGCCATGTGGTTAAGCTTAGAGAAAAGTTCTTGCAACTCTCTCATCTCTCTCTTGAAGCTATACCCAACTTCATCCCCAGCACCACCATTGCTCCTCTGTAAATTTCCGCCGTTGGATCGATGATGGAAACTACCGATCGTGTTATATAACCCCTGATCGTTCTGATTTAATCTCGTATTTGACTGATCCTGATCGTTTGATGCCACTGTTGTTGCAGCCGCATCTTGATTAGAAGAATTCTCAACCACTGCCATGACCCGATGATTATTCCTAAAAAAATATCCTCTTTTATCCACTGATCAACAAAAGGACCTGAAATTTATAAACCCAAACATCAAAAAATAAAAAATAAAAGCTTGATATTTTTAAAAAAATGAGTTTAGAAATGTTGGAATATAAAAAAATGATAGAGTCGTCTCGGAAACAAAGCTAAGCCTACATTAATCTCCATTGATGATGGACAAAACCACAAACTCACCTCCAGATCACTACGGAGAAAACAAATGGAAATAAAGAAGGGCAGAAAACAAAGTAAGGCAGTAAAAAAGAGGCTAGATTTTCTAGTTCTTACAGTGTCCGTCTTTTCCTCCTTTTAGGGGTTCTTCACCTATATTGCACTATATGTATACGGGACAGAAACGACAATTTATTTAGTAAGGTATAATATATAAAATAATTTTAAAATTATAAATAGATGTAAAAATTTATATATAAAGTTAAATATCAAGACTCAAACTATAATATTAAATTTAGAATAATAAAATTTATAAACAAATCATAATATTAAAATGTTAAATCTCAATATTTAAACCATAATATTAATTCTAGAATAATAAAATTTATAATCAAACCATAATATTAAAGTGTCAAATTTTAAGACTAAAACAATAATATTAAGTATAGAAAAATATTAAACAACACAAAAAAAAAAATTTAACATCTTTCGAGATTAACTCGCTCTTTATATCAGCCATATCAAGTGAGAGTTCGACAAACTCTAAATATCTAACATCTCTCAATGAATCAAAAGCATCTACACCAACATCTCACATCTTGATTTTCTCATCTTCGTATTGACTAGAACTCTTTGATAAAAGACGAAGATTGTAGTGGATGTAAAAAAATCTTTGGCGCGACTCGAATTTAATTTATTTCACTGCATGTTTAGGGTGAACTCGTATTCACAATAAAATCTGAATTTTATTCGGACTATTTACTCATTTTATTAATCGTGTCCATTCTGAAATTATATTTAAGACCATCCATGCAAAAAAATGTGATATTAACATGTATATATATATATATATATATGTATGTATCCATACTAAAAAAATGGTTTTGGTTCAGTCATGAATTGTAATTACCTGGGTTTTGTGAGAGTGGGTTGTCCTTGACAATATCAAGGGAATTACTTCCTCCATTCTTGGGAACATGCGGATCCAATAGCAGCCGCCTTCTCAATACAACATATCTAGATTTCATTAGAAAAAAAAAAAGAATAGAGATTTGAATCCATAACAATTAGTTTTTAGTTCCTAAAGACGTGAAGAAAGAAGAAAAATAATCAATTGCAAGTTAATGAAAATTTTTCAGAACTGGACATTAAAAACATAAGTTTATTATTACCTTCAACGAGAATTAGCAGTTTCCCTGCGAAGATCATCAAGTGAAGGAGAAGGAGGTAAAATACACAGGGACATATGTGCTAGTCACATGTTGTCCCCGAAACGTTCCCAGCGAGTACCGAAATATCCCCAACGAGTACCGAAACGTCTTCGTATTGTTCGGTCGTACCCTGTCACCGTGACACGTTCATGATACGTACCCCGACCGTCCCTGTATCGTCCCCGTGCCATAGACGTTTCGGGTACTTAAAACGACCTTCCTCTGCCGTCCCCATGCAACATAGTTCTTCACTGAGAGAAGAAGAAATCTCAAGGGTATCTGCTTCACATCCAACTTAATAATTGTAGTTTTCCCCTTAACTTCATAGGGAGAATAGAAATTTTCCCCTGAATATCAAAATTAATAGACTAACCAAATGAACTTAACTAATAAAAATGGTAGGTGCACGAATTGTTTGGTTGACGTAAGCGTTGTTGTTAAGCACCCATCATTATAATAGATAGATTTGAATATTCATTATTAAATGATCAAGAATATTTAAAATAAATATTATTTTATAATTATTTTATTTAACCAAAAATAATAATAAAATTGGTCTTAGATATATAACAAGCACATTACAACCAGGTGTTTTTAAAAAAACTTTAAAATAATTTTATTTTTGAGAAAACTCTAATTTTTTAAAATATCACAAAAGCTCTAAACTCTAAAAATCTCTTATTCTAGTCCCCTTTACTCTAACAACGGTCATCTCTGACCTTCTATTCGCCGACGAAAATTCACCTATACATCACCGACCACCCACTGACCAGTCATAACCCTTACTATAATTTCAAAATCCAAAATTCTTACATTTCAATCCATAAATTCTTAATTTCTCAAAAAAATCTTAATTCCTAAAATCTCAAATACTCAATTCTTTAAATTCTTTTGTTGGATCGTGATAATCGATCGTTTAACCAACTATGACAGCCAAACTTTTGACCATTTGATGGATCGTTTGAGCTTTGGGGCATTTGGCCATGAAGAACTTTGTAGAAAGTTTGGTAGGGGAGGGAAGAGAGAGGGGGGATGCGAGTAGTTTTTTTTAGAAAAATATATTTTTAAGCTATTTTTAAAATGTAAAAATTTTAAATTTATTAGATTGTTACACATATCATTTAACGTGGAAAATTAAAGTCGTTGATGGACTGAATACCTAAAATGATAACGTTTGTAATGTTAGGCATATAAATAAGTCAAAAATACTTTAGGCATTTGTAAAAAAACGATATAGTTTAGATACTTATTTTATATTTAAACCATGAAAATATAAGGGTACACTATCAAAATGGTTACATGCTTTAATATTTGTACATTCAAAATTAAATTTTAAATATTTATATTATTATATTTAAAATGTTAAATATTATTAATTTAATAATGTGACATGTTAATAAAATAGTTTAATTTTTATTTCAATCCATAGACTTAAAAAATTACTAATTATAAGCTTGAATAGGAAAGACAATTTATTAGTGATCATAAGTTAAATAAACTTTTAATAAACATATTTGGGATAAATAGACAATTTTACTTAAATAATGGTTTGAGGAAAAATAGTTCATATAAGATGTAGTCAAAATTATTTTGGTGATTTTTCCTGTAGTGTAAAAATCACTAGAATTACATGATATTTTTAAAAAAAGAAAATCATGATCATTTGCGTTGTATGTAACATCCCAAACTACGGGTTAGTGACTAAATTGTAAAACTTCAGAATTTGGTGATTAAAGTAGAATAGTTGAATAGTTCAATGACTTATTTGGGAATAAGTTATGAAGGGTTGTTAGTAATTATTAAAAGGAATTAAAGGGCAAAATGGTCATTTGACTTAAAAATGGATAAAATAAGGATATATACGGGGAATGTCTCAGGAAAGGCGGGTTAATATACGGCTAATATACAGCATTACCGGATACATTAAAATGTATTTAATAAATTCGGTTTAGCGGTACCTATTATGTTGACAACTAATAATGTTTTAGGTAGAAAATATGAAAAACTATTAAAAAATTTGGTAACCGGTAAACTTTGGTTATCGGTAAGTATCTATCCTTTTTATAAAAGTGTCCATACTTTTAACATATCAAGTAAATTTTACCGGTTTTGTCATAATGAATCTGGTTTTGTCATATTTTTACCTGTTATATTGTAAATTATCTATCCTTTTTATAAAAGTGTTCATACTTATTTCACTGTGAAAATATATTTATTATTATCTTTAGTTAATATTGTTAAATTTAAAATCTAAATAATATTTTATAAAATATCAAAACAATCAAATAATTTTTTGTGTAAATGAAATTATTAAATTAATATTGTAGGTGGAAAACATGAAACACTATTAAAAAAATTGAAACATAAATTACATAACTTTCAAAAAAGTATATATCATTTTTATAAAAGTGTCCATACTTATTTCACTGTTGAAAACATATTTATTATTATATTTGGTTAATATTGTTAAATTTAAATTCTAAATAATATTTTATAAAATATCAAAACAATCAAATAAAATTTTGTGTAAATTAAATTATTAAATTAATATTGTAGGTGGAAAATATGAAACACTATTAAATAAATTGAAACATAAATTACATAACTTTCAAAGCAGTTTTAAATCCTAAAAAGTGTCGATACTTTTAAAAAATATATCGATCCAAAACGATACCAGGTAAAAATATGATAAACCGGTAACAAAATGATAAAACCGGTAAATTTAAAAGTGTCGATACGTTATATAAGGATCGACACTTTGTGAATTTAAAAGAGAAGCAGTTATAGCGCCTATAATGTGTCGATACTTTAAAAAAAATACATCGATCCACAACGATATAACAAGTAAAAATATGATAAAACCGGTATCAAAATGATAAAACCGGTAAAATGATACCGGATATATTGAAAGTGTCGATACTTTCGTAAGTACGTGTAATAAATTATCGACACTTTCAAAGAAATAGGTAATTATCCTTTCGAAAGTATCGACACCTGACATAAAAGTATCGACACTTTTGTATTTGTATCGATTAAATATAAATAACATATCCGATGAAAATATAAAGGCCATAGCTAAATATCCTCTGAAAAAAGATAGAACGGACGAGTTTTTGAAATCGAAGAGTAATTGTTGCTGCATTTCAGAAGGCGTTTCTAAAGCGAAGTTTGTTTGTTTGTTGCTGCAGTCGAATCGAAAAGTATGTTGTCGAAATCCTAATTTTTTATTATTACAGTAATCGCGATAGGGTTTTTTATGTGTTGTTTGGGGTTTTGGAGTAAGGAAGCATTTGGGACCGATTGCAGGTAGAAATAGATATTCAAGGAAAAATATAAATGTCGATACTTTTATTAAATATTATAGGTAGAAAATGATATTATAGGTTGTATAAATGTGCCGACACATTTTGGTGTGGCCATTCAAATTCTTTTGAAGAAAACCGTTTTACCACAAGAGTAGTTATCTATATTTGTATATTGAAAAGTGTATGTAACAAAATAATTTGATTTGCGTAAACTGATATATGAAGGAAAAATGGAGTCAATGGGTTGGAAAATTGTTGGTGGAGCAGATGACTTTGAAATTGAGGCCGAGACTCGAAAGCAACCAAAGGGTGGATATATGTACTTCTAGTAAGTATCAATGTCTTTTTGTTATTATTGTTGAAATGGTAATTGGATTAAAGTATCGATAAACTTTAAATTGATTACAAATTTTAAATGTTAACAGTATGGCCGAATGCAAAAGGATAAAGGGAGATGGCACACAGAGCGGTTCGGTATGTAAAATGAAATTGACATTGAGTAGTATTAGTATTTAGTGTTAATGTATTGATTAAGAAATGTTTATGTTTAATATTAGGTGAAAAAAGATGTGAGGTCCAAATGGAATTCAATGAGTGATGCTGAAAAGGAACCTTACATCACACAGTCAAGGAATGATAGTAAAGAATACAAAGAACGGAGGAAAGCACATGAAAATAAGGTATTCATTAAACTTGTAAATACGTTGATACAAAATATATAAGAACTATAACATTATCTATTGTTAAAAAATGTAGGAAGTGTCGACAAGATGCAGCATTAAAAGGGTGAATTTATTAATTAAACACCTTAAGGAGAAGGGTCAGTTGAATGTGCTGGGAGAAATAGGTTTTGGATCGTTGATCGGAGTAAGGGATCGACCTATTCGGAGGGAATTGTGTCAATCCTTGATGGCACAATTTGACGTCAGTCAATGTATGGCTAAGTATGGTGATTATTCATTCCCTCTGGGGGTATCGACTGCTGCAGCCGTATTGGGGGTACAAAACAAAGGCAAAAGTGTTATAGAAGTCTGTAGAGTAAGAACTGGAAAGCACTTGCCTCCAAATATGGTTTGAATCATAAGGTGACATATGCTGAAGTTGAAGAGGATATCAAAAGTGGATCTTACTGGGGGGATGAGCTGAAGGCCCGAGTTCTATTGTACCTTGTCTGGATATTTCTTTGTCCAACGGGTGATACGTCAACGAACAAGGAATATATGAAGCTCATTTGCGATGAAAGCTTGAAGGGTGAATTCAATTGGGCTGAATATATCCATTCGAGATTGATTGAATCAATAATCACCTTTAAAAAGGGCAGTCAGAGATACCTCAAAGGGTGCATAGCAATCTTAGAGGTAAATGAGTTGAATCACTTTTTTGTGTTTTTATATAAAAATATAAATTTTATTATAAATGCAGGTTGCACTGTTCGATTTTTGGTCGGGCTGTGAGGCAGTGCCGGCTTATGAAAGAACCAGAGTGGCACGCATCCGTGCATGGGGGAAGGAAGAGGTGGTTAGAGTGATGGTGAAGTTGAAGTTGGATAGAGGGAAGAAGCAAGAAATGGTAATAAATGTAATTAAATAATATTAAGAATATAATCAATGTCTTAATATTGTAATTTAATTTTGAAGGTTATTGGCAAGGATGTAGAGGAGGCAGTGGAGGCAGAGGAGAAGAAAGGAGGGATGGTTGTATTGGGGGATGACGGTGAGTGGGACGACGGTGAAGCAAAACAGAGTAACTTCGACATTTTGATGTCTGAATTGGCTGATATCAAAAAAATCCAATTTGAAATCATGCAAAGACAATCAAGAGTCGAAGAGAAACTTGATCAAGTCGTAGAGAAACTCGAGAGAGTCGAAGATACACTCGAGAGGCATAAGGGGGTAGTGGAAGGAAAAATAGATGGAGTGGTGAAGAAGTAGAGGTGTTGAGGGGTGAAGTGGTGAAGAAGTTGGGGTGTTAAGGGGTGATATTAAGATGGTGACGGGAGAAAAATTTGGGAGTGGTGAAGGAGGTTGTGGATTTGAGGAGTGAACTTACGGGGGTGAAGGGGGTGGTTGATAAATACTCGGATGAAGGAGCTCAATTGAAGGGTGAAATAAAGAGATGAAGAGCTATGTAGAAAAAAAGTACGATGAACTGAAAAAATATGAAGAAAAGAGGGAGGAGAGAAGAAGAGATGGAAGAAATGAGGAGGAAGGAAGTCGATGTCATTTATACACCGGAGAGTGTTATAGCAGCAGTTTTGGATTCGGAATGTCCTGCACCCCAGAAGAAGAAGCAGAAGGTAAGTTTAATAAAAGAATACTTAATTTGATTTTTATTATGTTGTTGTGACAAAAATTTGTATGCAAAATTGTAGGTTGAAAAAGCGGATATTCCAAGCGGAATTGATGACATCGAAGCTGCAATTTGTGATTATTTATGGAATAGCGAGTTAGAAACGGGGTAAGTGAAATATATTGTTTTGTGAGTGATATTTAAATATTTCATGACAACATATTAATCCTAATGATTCATACAGATATTCTGTAATCTCAATGGGAAATCAATTCGCTACTGTATACGACGTTGCAACGTTGAAGCCTACGGAATGGGTTGGCGGTGTGGTAAGTAGAAAGTAGAAAATGTTAAAACTTATTGAATATGTTCTGATTGTGTAATTAATTTTGTTAGGTTATCGATTTGCTCGCCTGGACCATATGCTACGATTCTCAAAAGTCACTCCGGAGGATTGGCTACCTTCCATACCTCTTAGTGGTGAGTTAAATTAATAAATATTGAAAAGTAGTGTTATAGACGGTAAATTAATAATGTTTGTTGCGTAATTACAGCAATAGGCGTTGGAAGCCAACAACAAAGAAAGTGTTGAGAGTATTTCTACCTTCTGGGGTGTCATATTGGATAACTATGTGAAATTCACCGACTGTGAGAAGGTAAGACACCATACCAATTGCAAATGATGTTTTCGGATATAGAATGTTGAATTTTGTCAAATTGGGTGTGAAATTTGTTGCAGATCATGATCACAATAAACTACCATAATTCACATTGGTATCTGTTGGTGTTGGATATGGTAGATCATGTTGTAACAATATATGATAGTATGTTTACAACTGAAGCAGCTAAACAGAGAGTGAAGGATGCTAAGAGATTGGTATGTATGTTAGTTTGTTATGAAAGGACGTTATGTAAATTATAATGTATAATTTTTTTGGTGCATAACTTCTTCTATTTTAATGCAGATTAAAATATTAGATTCTTATAATAAGAAACGCATTTTGGTTGAGTCCTGTGGATCTCTAGGAAAGTATCCCTTGAAAAATTTCAAATTTGTGGAGCATAAGAAGAATAAGCAATTGAATGGGTATGAGATGTTATCACAAATAGAAAGCTTAATTTATGCAGTATTCATCATAATTGACATGTGTGGTTTTCAAATTTTGTAACAGATATGATTGCGGCATGTATGTGATGATGTGGATGGAATCGATCGGTTCTACAGGGGCAACTGGTGATTTTGTAAGTGGATAGAAAAAATCGTTTGTGGTAAAATTGTTAAAAGTCGTAGATTGAATGCTGTAGTTGACAATACTTAACGTTCTGACAATTTGAATATAGGTTGTTGGAGACTGGGATCGATCGCGAGTATTAAACGATCTCGTAAGCCACAATCAAAATGAACGAAGACAGGAGATAACAAAAGCTGCAATATTACATAAGAATAACAAAGGATGCAATGATGTAAATGTAGGGTTAATTTTGTATAAGATTTATAATTTTGTATACGATTATATTTTTGTATGTGAATATAATTATGAATGAGATGAGAAAAGTTAGCAGTATGTTGTTGTACATGTTTCTTATACACATTAAGGGTCATGTTGATACTTGGAAGTAAAAGGCAAATTTACAATATGGCCAACAGGGTGCACCCATAAAGTGTCGATCCATATAAAAAAGTGTCAATCCCAAAACATCGAAAACCAAAAGTATAATGTAATATGTAATTTTTCAATCTAACCGGTACAATTATACCGGTTTTATGAGAGAATATGTCTAAATAATGTGTCGACACTAATATAGTTTGTGTCGATATTTTTTTCCAGAATGAATGGAAAACAGGGTGCACCCATAAAGTGTCGATCCATATATAAAAAGTGTCGATCCCAAAATCATCGAACCCAAAAGTATAATGTAATATGTAATTTTTCAATCTAACCGGTACAATTATACCGGTTTTATGAGAGAATATGTCTAAATAATATGTCAACACTAATATAGTTTGTGTCGATATTTTTTTCCAGAATGAATGGAAAACAGGGTGCACTCATAAAGTGTCGATCCATATAAAAAGTGTCAATCCCAAAATCATCGAACCCAAAAGTATAATGTAATATGTAATTTTTTCAATCTAACCGGTACAATTATACCGGTTTTATGAGAGAATATGTATAAATAATGTGTCGACACTAATATAGTTTGTGTCGATATTTTTTTCCAGAATGATGGAAAACAGGGTGCACCCATAAAGTGTCGATCCATATAAAAAGTGTCGATCCCAAAATCATCGAACCCAAAAGTATAATGTAATATGTAATTTTTCAATCTAACCGGTACAATTATACCGGTTTTATGAGAGAATATGTCTAATAATGTGTCGACACTAATATAGTTTGTGTCGATATTTTTTTCCAGAATGAATGGAAAACAGGGTGCACCCATAAAGTGTCGATCCATATATAAAAGTGTCGATCCCAAAATCATCGAACCCAAATGTATAATGTAATATGTAATTTTTCAATCTAACCGGTACAATTATACCGGTTTTATGAGAGAATATGTCTAAATAATGTGTCGACACTAATATAGTTTGTGTCGATATTTTTTTCCAGAATGAATGGAAACAGGTGCACCCATAAAGTGTCGATCCATATATAAAAAGTGTCGATCCCAAAATCATCGAACCCAAAAGTATAATGTAATATGTAATTTTTCAATCTAACCGGTACAATTATACCGGTTTTATGAGAGAATATGTCTAAATAATGTGTCGACACTAATATAGTTTGTGTCGATACTAATTTAAATATCAAGTGTTTTCCACCGTTTACGATATATAGTACTCTTAATCGAGAAACCCTAAACATAAGGCAAGCAGGCAGATCTTCCTCTTTCTTCTACCGTTATCATAAGTGACGATCAGATATTCAGGTAAATTTATCGATATTTTATGGGTTTGATTGATTTCTATATTGGAGTTTTTATCCTGAATGTGTTTGTGTTCCATTGTAATAGGGGTAGCATCCAACCAAAATGGCTCCAAAACGTCAGCGTCAGAAGCGAGGTCTTTCTCAAAGCTCTTCTCAACCCAGTTCTTCTCAACCACCTCCTTCTGTAACAAACGATTCTTCTGAGGAAATCAGGTCCTTCGAAACTCTGAACTTTAGATCCGACATGGAGAAACAAAGATGGCAGACGAGTTTTAAAGTAAGGAAGATTCGTCCCGAACGTGTCATTGACCTGGGTTTCTTGTTTGATGATAAATATGCATTTAGTTTTAAATCCACATTTACATCTTGGGGTTGGCTTGAATTCCTTGGTGTAGAACCAAGATATTATCCCAACCTAGTTAGAGTCTTCTACAACAATGCTTCCTTACAGCACGAGCCTAATAAGACTAATATAATAGGAATTAATACACATGTCATGGGGAAGGATATATATATCTCCAGAAACTATTGCGGAGGGTTTAGGTGTAGCGAATACAGGGGATTCAGATGAAAATGGTGTAGATTGGTCTACAATTAAACGGGTTACTAGAAATAGCCCAATTCACCTCGATGTAGAGTCGAGAGTGTTTCACAAAATGCTCACATGGTATATCCGGCCTAGTGGGGAAAACATTCAACGCTTCGAGACAGCGATTATTGGTGGATAGCAAAGTATAAATCCAAAACGGCTCCAAACATTGCAAAACTCATATTTAATACAATTGTATATATGGTCACAAAGGGAGCAACAATTTCAACTACACTACCATATGGATGTGTCATCACCCATCTGTTGAAGAAGAAGGAAGTTGATTTTTCGCATGACGCCCCTGTTCGATTAACCCGCAAGATTGACATGGTATTTATTAAAAAAGCGGGATATGATTTTGTTGAAAAACTCGGTTGGAAGCGTGTCAAGGAGGTCGGATTAGATCAAGAGAGGGAGGAAATGGACCCCGTTGGCCATGAAGAAGAGCAACCAAGTGGAGACGCAATGATGGAAGAAGCTCCAGTTGCAGAGGATGTCACAATTAAGACCGTGATGGAATACATGGTCAATTTTCGGGAGCATATTGATTCCCTTGTGAGTGGAATGCGATCCGATATTTCATCATTGCAACGTGAAGTCTCCATGTTGCGTAACGAATTACGTCAACGACATCAAACGAGTTAGGTAATTCATTATCTATGTTTCTTAACATTTACACGTTCTGAACTTTATTTTATTTTCTTTTAACAGATTTGGACAACCAAGCGGTCGCAGAAGATGAAGCTGACGATAAAGATGACGATGATGATGACGATGAAGCTGGCGATGAAGATGATGACGATGATGATGATGATGATGAAGATGATGATCCAAACAAGTATATCGTGTCTGCAACGCCGCCTTCAAGAAAACTTTTAATTTTTGATCTCAATGGTGTCCTTGCCTACATCCCAAGACTGCCGGCAGGTTTTAATTCTATTCTTTTGTATCCATTATTTTAACATATAAGCGTAGAACTTTAATCTCATTTTCTTCATGTTGTAGATGTTGTCCTCAGAAGAGGATTATTTGAATTTATGCAATTTTGTGTCGACAATTTTGTTGTTGCCCTTTGGTCTTCAAAGATGAGGTTAGAACATGTTTGAGGCAATTGAATTACTGTAGTCAAAATCGTTAATATACATTTGAATGTTAACATTCAAACTTGATTACAATCTCAGGCATAACGTCGACCGTGTACTTGAGAAACTACCTGTATTTTCCGAGCATTTTCTATTCGTGTGGGTAAGATAAATGTCATTACAGTTTGCTGACTTTTCGTTGTCTATGATTCCTACATATTTATGTTCGACTGTTTGTGAACAGGATCAAAAAAAATGCAAAACATACGATTCTGTTACCTACTGTAAAGATCTCAATGATGTTTGGAATGCGTGTCCAGATTTTAACGAGCTAAATACACTTTTGGTCGATGATTCAGCGGAAAAAATGATTTATAATCCGGTAAGTTGCATTTATGCAATATGTTTTTCCAGTTGAACAGGTGTTCAGACATTGATTATTTTAACAACTTATGTATTTATATAGAAATACAATTACATATGTCCACATACCTTTGACGCTGCTTCCCATTCGAACGACAAAGCTCTAGGTATGACACAAATTTATTCATGCTTATGCGAATTTAATTTATTGTTAGTAAAATTGCACCTCATTAGTTTGATAATTGAAATTATTTATGTATGTCCTCAGAAAAAGGCGGAAACATACGAGAGTATTTGGAAAATTTGTTGAAGGCCTCTAATGTTCCGTACTTCGTTAGAAACAACCCTTTTTCATCGGATTAATTTTGTTTGTCGGTACATTATTTGAACATTCTTGTGTATTTATATTTTGGTGTGATTATATTGTGTATACACATTTGAGTGTCTATACTTTTTTAATATATTGTAAAGTATCTATCCTTTTTATAAAGTGTCTATACTTTTCCACTGTGGAAACATTAATTTAAGGTTATCTTTTGAGTGAGTTTTAAGATATTAATTTAGTAATTATAGGCGTCTAATGATTTATTTTTTACGTTACGGTATATATTATTATTAAATTAAAAATTCTTAATATTATTTTATAAAATATCAAAACAATCAACTAATTTTTTGTGCAAATGAAATTATTAAATTAATATTGTAGGTGGAAAACATGAAACATACTTAAAAAATATTGAAACATAAATTACATATCTTTAAAAAAAGTATCGATCATTTTTATAAAAAGTATGGACACTTTCAACATATTATAATAAAATAGGTAAATTTGCAATATAACCGGTATAAATATACCAGTTTTATGCGCGAATAGGTCTACAACCTATATCGACACTTTTTAATATTGTGTCGGTACTTTATGTCCATATTGGAAGAAAAATGTGTCGATACGATTTAAAAAAGTGTCGACATTTACACATCGGAACCCATAATTATAATGTAATAGATAATTTTGTAATATAACCGATATAAATATACCGGTTTTATGCGCGAATAGGTCTACAACCTATATCGACACTTTATAATATTGTGTCGGTACTTTATGTCCAGATTGGAAGAAAATGTGTCGATACCATTTAAAAAGTGTCGGTAATTTTAAGTAACGCGGTTTTTCTTCCTTCATTCAAAATATTTATATGTAGATACAATAGGAGTCATGTTGATACTTACGATATATTATATGGAGATCGTTGTCATTTCATTCCGTCTTCGAAAAAATCAGTTGATGTAGGCTGTGTGCTTGTACTCAAACTGAGCTTGACTTGAGGACATGTTAGTTTGTTATGCCCCTCACCGTTGCAGTACCCACATCGCCTAATTTTCTTCTCGACCTTGTTCTTCGGCACTTCTTTTCGCTTGCGTTGTTTTCGTTGAGGGTCACGAACATTGTTTACTACAATGCTCTGGTTGACTGAATGATTCAAACCAAACGAGTTTTCTAATTCTTCTATTAGTTTTTTCATCTCATCTCTTGCGGTTTTGAAAGACTCTGTCTTTGATGCAATGTAGCATAACCTACTTGACGTTGAACGTAGAGCAGCGAACCTTGCCATTTGCATCACTTCTGGAGACACATTCAAATCAACATAGCTGGTGCAGAAGCCTTCGCATCATTAGTCCACCTACTTTGAATCAAAGTCCCGGGCAAATATGTGTAGTCCAATTGCTTCAAATGTGAAGTTGATGGCGACACGGAAGTCCAACGGTCTCGAATTTTTTGCAGGAGCAAATTAGAGTTTTCGTACGAGAATCAAAACTAATTTCAAATTTCCTATTTTTTTCTGCGTACTTTGACAAAATATAATGTTGACATTCATCTGATAAGGACTTAATCTCTGCCTCAATCCGGTACAATGTCTCCCGTATAAGTTCATCTTGGAACACACGAAAAGATTCGCGGGTAAAAATCGCAGCGGCATGGCTTTCAAGGTCGACCAGTTTTGTGATCTTGAAGGGCTTCGTATGGGAACTTAAGTAATCCGCTTTCAACTCGTTCATACGCATTCTACTAATTCCATCTTCAATTGCACGAACAACATCTAAATATGTCTTCTTGTGTTTCAGTGCAATAGCTAGTGAAGCATTCATAGACTCGCACCTTTGTGTTGAGCGAATATTGGCAAAGAAATGACCGGTTAGATATGCTTGTGCCCATAAGTGTCGTGTATTTCCCTTCTCAATCACCCATGGATGCTTTTGGACGTTGAATTCTGAAACAATTGAACGCCATTGAATATCAAATTCCTTGGTTGTCCACCAGGAAGCCATGCATTTTGAGAATGCTGCTGTAAACTTTGGGTCACCGATGTTAGCTTGTGCATTGCGAGAAAGATGCCAAGAACATAATCTGTGCTTAGCATAAGGGATAACAGATTTGATAGCCCTCTGCATTGCCCTATCCCCATCGGTTACAACAGAAATAGGTGATTTATTCATCATGGCTTCTAAAAAATTCTGTAGCACCCACTCGAAAGATTGAGACGTCTCGTCAGCGATTATGGCAGTGGCAAACACAATTGTGTTATGGTGATGATTGACACCAACAATAGGCATAATTGGTCGACCATACAAATTATCTTTGTACGTTGTGTCGAACGCAATTACATCACCGAAGCATGTGTAATCCGATCTCGATGTAGAATCCGACCAAATAAGATTATACAATGCCCCCGATTCGTCTACCGAGTATGTCATAAAAAACCCGGGATCATCATGTTTCTTATAATCAAAGTAGGCAATAAGAGCATTCACATCCCCATCGACGATTTCCTTTGCTTTACCTCTTTGAAGTGCATTGTAGAGGTCTTTATGTGTAAATCCAACATTATGATAGCCCCCTGCCTGCTGCGTTAAATAGTTCATTACTTGTGACGGGCCAACACCGACCTCTTTCAATGTTGTTGCCTCATCGATATCAGCCTTACTTACAGCTCTATTAGAACGCATAAATGGTGTCATAGCAGATGTACACAATGCATGATTATGTTTCTGATCAGACTTACTTATAACCCACTGATCGTTTGTATTTGTTGCTGTAACTACGACTCTAGCCTTACATCCTGTTCTTGTGACTGGCGTATGAGCACGTTGACGATCAACAGTATTGACTTTTGATACTCGAAACCCTTCTTTGGAACAACAAAATTCTTGTGTCTTCACATTCCCTTCCACGTCAAGCCGTGTTGTTCCCTTACGTGCACTAAACCCATGTTCCCGTGCGAATCCCTTGTAAAAGTGCCAAGCTTGATCACGTGAACAGAAGAGCTGACCAACCAATCTGTCAGATTCATCAACATTATGTACTTCATGGCATTCCTCGGTTGGCTTAACATTGTCTACATCAGTATTATCCATGGCAAAATTTTGTTGTGCAAGTTCAGTGCTCCAGGAGTTGATGGAGATGTAAACAAAGGTTCATTTTGAACATGTTTCTGTCGTGCTGCTTTCAATAGGATGTGGCATTGGTAGTGGTAGTTAAAGGGTGGGTACAACATTAAATTCGCAGTACATATTTAGGTATGTACAATAACTACAAGTATATTATCATTAAATTTAGGTATGTACAATAACTACATATTTAGGTATGTTTGTTAACTACATATTTAGGTATATACATCTTTTGAGTGAGTTTTAAGATATTAATTTAGTAATTATAGGCGTCTAATGATTTATTTTTACGTTACGATATATATTATTATTAAATTAAAAATTCTAAATATTATTTTATAAAATATCAAAACAATCAAATAATTTTTTGTGCAAATGAAATTATTAAATCAAATAATTCAAATTGAAAATGAAACAACAAATCAATTAAACATTGTTGTGGGTACATTAATTGAACATTGTTATGGGTACATTATTTGGAAAAATAATGTTCCGGACTTTGTTAGAAATAACTCTTTTTCATTGGATTAATTTCGTTTTTGTGGGTACATTATTTGAACATTGTTATATATAAATTTGTTGTGTAAGTATGTTTTGGTTTGATTATATTGTATGTATATTTTCATTCAGTTGAGATGGGTTATGTATAACAAAACAATCTATCTCGCATGTGAGTACTTTATTCCAACCATGTGACAAGTGTGACAACTCCATCACTCACAACTCAGCTTTGAACTCAATCAATATTGTCTTTTAGCTTGATGGTTCATAAAGCATGTTACTTGAACAGTATGAATCAATTATGCAATTTTCATGTTCAATTTAACACTGCATTTCAAATTCATTTCATATGTAATTGGAGTTTGAATTTAAATTTCAATTTGAGTTTGAATTTCAATATATTTCGGCTCCACTATAAATATTAGCCCAAGCCAATATGCATGTTATCATTGATTATTCCTAATTTCCATTGTTTTTTTTTCCAACATATAAACGCGAGGGAAATCCCGACCATTTTATTTTTTGGTCAACTTTAAAGCGTCAGAAACGTTTCGGGCGTATGATCTGGGTGGTATACAAGAAATGTAACAAATAGCAACTAAAATCATAAGTTGAGTACCACCCAAATCATAAGTCTGAAATACTTCCGATGCTCATCAAAATCCAAAGCTCATATGGTGCCAAGCAAAAGGAAATCAAAATCCAAATCTCATATGATGCCAAGCAAAAGGAAATCAAATCTACAACTTGAGTTTGAACATTGATATGATATGTTCAGTTGTTATCATGTTGGGATTTTCTCGTTTTTGATTGCTTGGATAGTTGTTCTCTTGCTTCTTCAAGTGTTCTTAAGGTTATCATTTGAGTGAGTTTTAAGATATTAATTTAGTAATTATAGGCGTCTAATGATTTATTTTTACGTTACGATATATATTATTATTAAATTAAAAATTCTAAATAATATTTTATAAAATATCAAAACAATCAAATAATTTTTGTGTAAATGAAATTATTAAATTAATATTGTAGGTGGAAAACATGAAACACTGTTAAAAAATTGAAACATAAATTACATAACTTTTAAAAAAAAGTATCGATCATTTTTATAAAAAGTATGGACACTTTCAATATAATAGGTAAACATATGATGTAATAGGTAGCGCTTATATAATGTAATAGGTATCGTTTATATAATGTAATAGGTAGTGGTTATATTGTAAAGTGTCTATCCTTTTTATAAAAGTGTCCATACTTTTTTCACTGTGGAAAACATTAATTTAAGGTTATCTTTTGAGTGAGTTTTAAGATATTAATTTAGTAATTATAGGCGTCTAATGATTTATTTTTTTCGTTACGATATATATATTATTAAATTAAAAATTCTAAATATTATTTTATAAAATATCAAAACAATCAAATAATTTTTTGTGCAAATGAAATTATTAAATTAATATTGTAGGTGGAAAACATGAAACACTATTAAAAAAATTGAAACATAAATTACATAACTTTAAAAGAAGTATCGATCTTTTTATAAAAAGTATGGACACTTTCAATATAATAATGTAATAGGTAAATTTGCAATGCTCACTGTGGAAAACATTAATTTAAGGTTATCTTTTGAGTGAGTTTTAAGATATTAATTTAGTAATTATAGGCGTCTAATGATTTATTTTTTACGTTACGATATTATTATTAAATTAAAATTCTAAATAATATTTTATAAAATATCAAAACAATCAAATAATTTTTTGTGCAAATGAAATTATTAAATTAATATTGTAGGTGGAAAACATGAAACACTATTAAAAAAAATTGAAACATAAATTACATAACTTTAAAAGAAATATCGATCCTTTTTATAAAAAGTATGAACACTTTCAATATAATATAATGTAATAGGTAAATTTGCAATGCTATCGGTATAAATATACCGGTTTACTTATAAAATAGGTAAATATAAGCGCTACCTATTACATTATATAAGCGCTACCTAGTATGTTATTGTACTTTATAATATTTCCGGTTAAATAATATAACATAACCGGTCTAAATTTTAACCGGTCACTTGTTTAACCGGTCACGCCGTATATTAGCCGTTTTTTAGGCGCCGCACCGCAGAACTACCCATATATACGGGGATAAGGTTGAGAGATTTCTCCAGAAATCTCTTCCTTCTTCTTCTTCTCCACCGTGAACCCAAAGGAGCAAAGGTGAGTTTTCTGATTAGCTGATTATTTGTTGATTTTAGGTATGGGTTTTGATCCTTAAGTGATACTTAAGCTTAATGAAAGCTTAAGTTGTCTTAAAATCAAAAAATGAAGAAGTTATGAAAGATTAACTGTAAGAGGTTTTTAAATGAATTTCTGGAAAAGAGTTGATAAGTTGAATTTGAAACTAAGTTTGACTTGTCATCAACTTAATTAAGAGATATGAAGTGATAAAATTGGATTCAGAGTATATTGAAAAATTGGTATGATTATTGATTTCTATATGGAGAATAGGAATTTGAGGTTTAAGATGTGATAAATGAGTATAAATGAGTTTAAGCATGTGTATGTGAGTTAAGAATATGAAAGGAGAGGAAACATGAAGTGTAAAAGATAAAAAGAGGGAATTTCCGTGTCTAAAATATGATTTATAGGCAAAGTGTATCGGTACACCTTCAACAGGTACTGATACACAATTAAATGAAAAACATCGAATGTAATAAGTGTATCGATACACGGACAGTGTATCGATACCCCCTTGAAATGTGAATTTTGAAGCTAATTTGGGTACCGATACACCCATAGTGTATCGATACCCCTAAAGGAAAAATGAAATTTTGGTTCATTAAACTAGCTTAAGTTATTAACATAAAGTTATAAGGTTTAGGCTTCTGATAATCGTCTTGGAAATTATGTTTATGTAGATATTGAGTTTAAACAAGTTCCATAACAATCGAAGAATTAGAATCAATTCAAATCAAGTGAGGCTAATGTGAGTGCATACTATAGATATAGTGCAATGAAATAAGACTTGTGATAAGTCTATTTCCTATATTTGTTTTCATAGTTCCATGATTATGAACTTGTATACATGTTGATATTATAAATACATGCATAAGTTATATATGTTTATATGATATATTAGATGACATATGATTCATGTGAACATATTTAAATAATATGTTATATGAGATGATATTATAATTATATGCACGTGTGATATGTGACAAAATAGAAGAAATATGTGATCATAAAAACAATGACATGAATATATGAAGCATGATGATAGTTCCCATGTTATGTGATATGAGAGCTATGGGTATAGTTGGCATGCCAAGAGTCAAGGGTTATCTATGTTATTCGAGACATATGGACTGATTACCTATGATCTTCGGGATATATGGACTGATTACCTAAGTTCTTTGGGACCTATGGACTGGTCCTTCAGGACATTGATTGAGCTGTGGTGACAGCATAATTGTGCACAATCTCAATATACTCACATACCTTAAGTTCTCAGTAATGTACATGGGCTTATAACAGTATCAAAAGTATTGGTATTATTATATATGATCATGTTATTCTTCTTTACACTAGAGTACATGTGATATGATTGAATTAATAGACTGCATGTTTATATTTATAAGAGATACATCAATATTATATCTTTATGCCTCACTAAGTCTATGACTTAGCGTGTAAGTGATTTACACGTAGGTACTGAGAAGCAGGAGAATTAAAGCTAAGTCCAAAGGAACAACATATCTCCGCACAAAGATCAGATCAGAAGTAAATTACACAGTATGTCTTGTTATGTGATAAATAGGTTGGCATGTAAACAATGTCGTTAAATTAAGTATGTGTGCTCTGATAGAGTTTTGTAATGTTTTAAACGTATTTATGTAAACGGTAACTTTATAGTGATGAAAGTTTAAATTTTTTATGAGTTTTATATATGTTGGGCTGAAATTACTGTAGTAGTGTATCAGTACACTGTAGCAGTACTGATATACATTTTACATTCGATGTTTTTGAGCATTGGTACTGTTCATTACTGTTCACACAGTATATGTACTATTCATACAATATCAGTACTATTCATACATTATAGTACTATTCATAAAAATATTTGTGTCTTAAATTTGTTATAACGAAACATAATTCAATAGTATATTATTGTATTTTCTTAATATAAGTCCAAATGTTCTGTTATTTTGTAAGAAATTATTTTAAAAAGTCAATGTGACATATCAGACTCGTATCCGGGTCGGGTACGGGTTTGAGGTGTTACATTGTATGTATGAGAAAGTTATCATGTAATCTTGATAATTTTCAAACATCATTTTATAATCTTAACGATTTTAAAAATGCATAATGCAATAAAATAACCCTATTGTTTGGCAGTAGTGTCAAATTTATCCGTATTATTTTTTTGGAATATTTGTGCATTGAACGTTTAATTTTGGGTCAAAAATAACCCACGGTGGATGAAAACCGTTAGTCAACTGACGGTCAATGTCGGGTGCTGACGAAGCGTGCACGCGTGGAGGTGAAAATTGACGTGGAATTCCAGGTCATCGAGATCGCTAACATGGCACTACCACGTCATTTTAAAAAAATTATTATTTATATTTTTATGTTATTAATTCATACTAATCAGAGAGTGACATGTGTCACTTTGGTTTTGGGGGAACAATGAAAATGGTGAAATACATGAAAGGAGACTTGAACATGGGTCCAAAGGGTGAAATGCAAGTTATTTTTCCACCAAACTAGGCTACTAGTTCAAGTAATGAATGAAACAAAACGTATTTATTAGATGCTTCCGTCTGAATTTCATAAAAAAAAATAAAATATGTGTTGTTATTCCCCTTATATGTACTCATAATCTGATTTCCCCAAATTTGATTTTCCCTAAAATATTAGGGTTTAGGGTTTCATTTACCTTGTGAATTTTTTTCAAATTCATTGAAACAACAACTTTAAGTTGATAACGAATGTGAGTTTTCTTATTTTTCAATCTATTAATCTTCAGTCTTATTTTTCAAAGACTATATTTTTTTCACCATTTTCATTGTCCCCAAAAAACCAGACTCTCTGATTGATACGAATTAATAAAATATAAATATAAATAATAATTTTTAAAAAATGACATGGCAGTGCCACGTCAGCGATCTCGATGATCTGAACGTCCACGTTAACTTTCACCTCCACGCGTGCGCGCTTTGTCAGCACTCGGTGTTGACCGACAGTTGACTGACGAATTTTCATCCACCATGGGTTATTTTTTACCCAAAATTAAACGTTCAGTGCACAAAAGTTCCAAAAAACATTACGGATAAATTTGACTATAGTTTCAAACATTAGAGTTATTTTATTTCATTATGTCTTTTAAAAAATACTAGTATAATAAAGTTTTAACTCAAAAAAAATAATTCATTTTGTACTCTATTAATTAGGGGGTGTAAATGATCTAATTTTAAAAGAACAAAGTTATATTCATGTTTGTTTGTTTGTTTGTTTTTGAATGTGTTCAGGTTCAGTTCGAGTTCGTTTAAATTTTAGTATCGTATTCATGTTCGTATTCGTTTATTTATTGTTCATAAACATGTTCGCTTAATGTTCGTGAATGTACTCATTTATATGTTCATGAACGTATTTGTTTATATGTTCATTTAATGTTCATTTAGTTTTTGTTTATATGTTAAATTTTTAGTTTTACTATTTCAAGCTAAATAAAATTAATAAAATTAATAAAATTACCCCATTAATGCTTAAACTCTTTAAAATTCACCTTTTAAATTTTAATTTTTATCACGTGTTCAATTTAGTCACTACCATCAACAATATTTAAAATGTAGAAAAAAGGAAAACGAAAATACAAACCGGTTCACGAACATAAATAAATGAGCTCATAAGCGAGCTTGTTCATGAACATAAATGCATCGAATACACCTCTATTCATGTTATTAGTTTATTAAAAGAACATAAAATTTTTATTCATACTCGTTTATTCAACTTAACAAACAAATATAAACGAATGTTACACGGATAATTCATGAATCATTCACCGAACGTTATGTTTATTTATATCTATATATTATTAACGATTTTTTGTCTAACCCTAAATATTCGAGCAATTTTGCGAGTAAAGTGATTGAAAATAAAGAAGTGTATAGCCAATACCCTGATTCCCTAAAGACGGGAACTATATATACTTGTCACACTCCTTTCTCCTCTAGAGAACCCTTCAGCTTCATATTTTTCCTGGAAAACCCTAATAGCCGCCATCGCCTACCAAACGCCTTGGAAAATGGCCGGTGAAGGATTAGTTCTCCGTGGCACCATGCGCTCCCATACGGACATGGTTACCGCCATTGCCTCTCCCATCGATAACTCCGACATGATCGTCACTTCCTCACGCGACAAATCCATCATCCTTTGGCACTTAACAAAGGACGAAAAGAACTGCGGCGTCGCACATCGTCGTCTCACTGGTCACTCGCACTTCGTCCAAGACGTTGTTCTCTCTTCTGATTCTCAATTCGCTCTCTCCGGTTCCTAGGACGGCGAGCTTCGTCTTTGGGACTTAACCGTCGGAACCTCCACTCGTCGCTTCGTCGGCCATACCAAAGATGTTCTTTCTGTTGCATTTTCCATTCACAACCGTCAGATCGTTTCCGCTTCTCGCAATCGGATTATCAGGCTTTGGAATACGCTTGTAGAACAAATACACAATTCAAGAAGGCGACGCTCATACCGATTGGGTTAGCTGCGTTCGTTTCAGCCCAAATACTTTCCAACCCACCACTGTTTCAGCTTCGTGGGACAATACGGTTAAAGTTTGGAACTTGACCAACTGTAAGCTCCGTAACACATTGGCCGGGCACCCCGGCTATGTGATACGTTGGCGGTTTCTCCTGATGGTTCTTTGTGTGCCAGTGGAGGAAAAGATGGAGTGATTCTGTTGTGGGATTTGGCTGAAGGGAAGAAGCTTTACAGTCTTGATGCGGTTTCTATCATTCACTCTCTTTGCTTTAGTCCTAATGGGTATTGGCTCTGCGCTGCCACCGAGCAGACTATCAAGATCTGGGATTTGGAGAGCAAGAGCATTGTGGAGGACTTGAAGGTTGATCTTAAGGCTAAGGCTGAGAAATCCGACGTCTCTGACACCGGAAACAAGAAGAAGGTAATAATGCTTCTTATCCTTCCTGCTCAATTTTCTGTTAATTTTTCCTCAATATAATTGTTTAGCAGTTGGAAAGCAATATTTTTGTGGGAAATTTTAGATGCAACGAGATTTACTCTAAATAAAAAAATAGAATCTGATTTGCCTTTGAATTATGTGATGGTTTGGGTGCTTGGTCAATACCATTTTGCTATGAATTTGTTTATTAAGACCAGCATTCGGTTACCTGGTACCCTATTTTTACTTCTCGAGTACATAACTACTTGACTTTATCTTGTTTCTAAATTTTGCGAATCTACTTGTTAAATCATAAATAACTCATGTGGAGTTTATTGTTTCAAAACATGTTGTGCCTTGGCGTGGTAGAAATTGCACTTGGGATCTGTTTTCGCATCAAGTTGTGGTGTACAGGTTTGAAAGAAATGGTTGTCCCTTGTTCCCATATGTAATGGGGTAAATAGAGGTAAGATAGTAGATTGCCCCGAACACTAGGTTGAGAGCAACTTCTGTAGTAGACCTCCAAATTATGAAATGGCCTCCGTGGGACACGATCCCACGACTTCTAGATTAAAAACATTGTGCTCTACCAACTGAGCTGGATAGTCATCTCACAAGTTTGAAAAAAATGATTTGTACAATTGGTCATCAGTTGTGCAGAATCTGTTTAATAGTTAGGATAATGATGGAATTTTTTTTATTGCGTTGCAAAGAAACAAATGAAGTGTTAATATCGCAGGTGATACTGCAGTTGCTTGAACTGGAGTGCGGAAGGAAGCACCTTGTTTAGTGGCTACACCGATGGTGTAAACAGAGTTTGGGGTATTGGTCGTTACGAGGTACCCTTGCAAATAATTGAAGGATATTTGGTTGGATGTTGAGGTGTTTATTCCGGTTGGTCCGGTTTACTGTTAAGTTTGAATTAATTGGATTATGTTCATCCCGGCTTTGTTTATACCCTTTTAAATCCGAATCGAATCCCTGATACGGTGGAATTTTGAAGTGATGTTTCTCATCTGCTTGTTTCTCATTAATCGTATTCTGATTATCTACTCTTTCTAGTGTTAGTCCTTAATTCTTTCTATTGATTGATACAAAGAAATTTTGAAGTGATGCTCAATCTCATAACCTTCATGAGATATGTTAATCAAGTAAAAAAATCACCAAAATGAAACCCCAAATCCTTACTTTACACCAAATCCCTGCAAAATGTTTGTCTTACACCTGAACTGAAAGATCCAAATACAATCAAATAACGACTATATCCCCAAATAAAAGGTATAACTTGGTTAAAACATAGACTATTTACAATTTTAAATGAAGAAAAATAGCAATGTTTATGACAGCAAATAAACAAAATCAACTTTAAAACATGCAAGGTTCTAATATTGCAACAATCAAGCAAATATGAACAAAAAAATGTACTAGTCATCACACTCGGAAAACTCGGCTGAGTGTTCTGAACTTCAAAATTTTGAACTAAACCAGCAATAACATCTTGCAAATATTCAACTATAAAATGATAAGAGCTTTAATGCTTCATGTCAATACCATGAAGAAAAAGCCGATGAAAGAAAATTATCTGATAAAGAGGCTGGCTAAACTTTAGTTCACACACTTTTGTCTATTTTAGGGTGTAGGGATTCAGAATTTAAGTTCTACAGTCACATGTGTATCAAACAATAACCCATGAAGTAATGGTCCAAAACAAGTATATGTCAGGTAAAAAAAAATTGATTCCCCAGACATGCGATAATGCTCCAAAATGAATTGGAAATAAGTAAATAGGCTTAACTTTTATGAATGCAGGATAACATCACTCAACGAAGTTTTATGTCACAGAATGCTGACAGCTAAAAGAAGACAACTATATTTATATACCCGACATATAGCAAGTGGAGGAGAATGGCCAACAAGAATCGTAACAAACAACAAATAGAGCAATAAATTTGGCAATGATACCATGTTAGGCATCCACACCAATTGGGAATCGATGCAAGTTATAAAGCAATAAAGATCTCAAACATAACCATAGTAAGATAACACCACATATCAAATTTGAGAAATTAAAACGAGTAAAATGGTGCCACATTACATATATTTAAAAGCATAAGGTATTTCCGTCTAGAAAAGTTCTAAAACTTCCAGCATTTGGTGTCTCAAAATTGAGATATTTCGAGCGGAAGGTTAAAAGCAATTTAAATCAATACAATGGACATTAAGTCAAAAAATAAAACAGAGATTATTTTATTCACATAATTTAGTACAAAGAGTAATGAATCTTAAAAATGAGTAATTAAAGCCTTTTATCCATACCTCTTGAGAAAGCACATTCAATTTCGGCTTTCACAGAAAGTCAAACATCAAATACTAACCACCCGACATGCTTGAAAATATTCAGCTAATGGCAGCCCATTTCTTAAAAGCTTGAACATGCTCAAGCCTCTTACCTTGAGCCTCAGTTCTAGTTTTCGATGCTTTTAAGCTCCTATAAAGATTCTTATGGAATTTTAGATATTCATTCTTGTACACCCATTTGTCAATATACATGTTACACTTGTTCATATAACCAATGACTTCCATCACTCTTTCAAAGTATCCACCTCGAAGAAAGTTGAGTAGCAAAACCTCATACAAATTACAACTTACAGTAAAGTTCCTACTCGCCGTGATCCTCTTCATGTCACCCCATAAAATGCTAATATCACGGTACATTTCTAGAGAAGAATACCCACATACCAGATACATATAAGTATGTTCGGTGGGTTGGATTTTCATCTTTTGCATTCTTCGGTATATATTCAGAGCATCCCCCATCATTTTGGCCTTGCAAAAGAAGTAAATAGAAGAGTTCAATTCATAAGTTATAGGAGATATTGCTTTCTCCGAGTCACTTACTTCGTGAACAAGACATTCAGACAGAGTTGGTTGACAAATAGAAGATGGTTCCTTTATGCAAAGAGAACTTCTACCTATATTTGCTATCACATTTTTTGACATAACACTATTGTTGACCACATTCATTACTAAACCAGCCTTCCTTATTTGTTTTAGAAGTACATTCCCCTCCCTAAACATATTTCTTTCATTATAAGCCGTCAGGAGTGCCTCATATGCACTCGCACCTAAGGGATCCCCAGAAGACTCCATGTCATCCAAAATGTCATGAGCAATCTCCATCCAGCCTAATGAAATGCATGCATCTATCACCTCAGAGAACAAACTTGACTGGCCTGATGAATCTAACTCCTTTTTTAAGCCAAGTAAAAACTTTGACAGCTCATCGATCTTCCCATGCCTTTTATAACCATTAATGAGCTTGGACAGAGCCCTATTAGAAGGAAGAAGTTTCTTATCCCTACAAAAAACAAGATCTGATTTACCTTCAGCTTTCAGGACAGAATCCTTTTGCATTAGCTCAGGGACAATTTGTATCTTTAGTCCATTCCTGAGATTCTGAGGTCCAATTGGAACAAAACAAGGCTTCTGGTAATCCTTCCCAGAATCTTTCATGGGATGGGAATCCAAAGACCTATTCATTCTCAACAGAAGCTCAGCAGCAGAATCGATGTCATCAAACTTAAAATGCAAGTTTAACAAGCATTCGAAGAACTGTCTATAATGAGAAACAAAAGCCACGGATAAAGTTGCAACATGATCTTTAAATTTCTTCAACTCGTCCCTCTGGCCATTCATTTCATGGATTTGAGCAATTATTATGATAGTGTGTGCATCAGCAACAACCCCAGTTTGCGACATCAATTCTATAATTTGTTGACCTCTCAACGAAGCTGCAAATCTAGCACAAGAATCAAGCACAAGATTAAAGATCATTGTATCAGGTTTCAGCAAGTTTGGACAATGACTTTTCCCTGAACAAAACCTTATATAAGAGTCACAAATCTGGACCAACAGATTGGACGCTATGCATGCTCCAACCTCAGTCTTCACCATATGCAGAAATAGCAAATGCAACACGTTCATTGGGGGTATCATCCTTTTTTCCAGCATCAATCTAAGAATCATAGATAAAGGAATGGGCATCTGAGCTCTTGCTAAAGAAAGGACTAGCTTAATCAACATGCCAGGCCGAAGATGATCCAATTTATCTTTCAGGACCATCATAACCAAATCACAAGCTTTCAGTAGCCAATGAGGGCTAGACGAGTAGGATAGCAGAGTGATGAACCTACTAACAAGCAAATGGTTAGGAAAACCGTACGACCTTTTGAAATCATTGAAAGTTTCCCATGCTTCATCAAGTTTGAGATCCTTCAAAGCATTTTCAAGCTTTGTCAACAAAACTACATGAGAAGAACCTTCCCAACTTAACCTTTCCACGCGTGTAGCAGAACAAAAGAATCGAGGTCTGCATAGAACGCCAGATCCATCAAACCCATCAAAAAATTTGCTGAGGAAAAAACCGGTGCCATGGTTTGAATTCAAGGCAACAAGGGACCGAGTAGAACTGTAACTAATGAAACAAGGATTCACAAATATTTTCCTTGTCAATTTTATTGCCATTTTTAGATAAATGGTAATAACAGAGAACCTGCACCAAACCCAGGTTAATTTTCATTTATTAACACATAAGAAGCATAACGAAGGCCCAAAATACCATCAACAAAAGAAAGGTTTGTCTATGGATACAGGAAAGTATATATGCCTGATTTTATAAGCTTCAAACTATTCCAACACAAAAGGAAGCAAGGAGTTGACATCAAAATGTAGTCGGCGTGATTGACGGCGACGGCGACATGATCTCTTCGCTTGGAGAGTACATACGAGTAGATAGATTCAAGTCGAGTCTTTTGAAGTAAAAAATTCGTCGATCCCAGTAGGCAGAGCGGCGACGAACGGCGGCCAAATATCACTCGATGGAAGAAAGAGAAGACAGAACGACGCAAATAAGAAAAAATTGAGCCTTAGGGTTCATAACATGATATTAATGATTTTTTAAAACTACAAATTTCCATTCAATTGAGTCTACCAATTTCTATTTTTTTACAACTTAGTCCTATAAATTTGATTTTTTAACAATTAAACCCTTTATACTTAAAATTTTATTTTCTAACTCATAATTGGGGTGTGACAATTCTTTATCCTCAAAAGAAATTTTGGTCACAAAATTTACCTAATTAGAAAATATATGGAAATTGACTTCTCATAATATTTTCATGTTTTTAAATAACTTTTTTAAAACCATGGTTGTGCCAAAGTACTTTTACTAGGATAATTATTTACGTCTCAATGATTTTGAGACTCGTTCTCTCTTTTAAGACCATTATAACCAAATCTTAAGCTTTTAATAGCTAATGGAGGCAGTTCATCTTTTTTAATTTAGGCAGAGAGAAAACCCAATTAACTAATTTTTTTTCTCAAACATATAATAATATAACCTGCCTAATGATTTTATTAACAAGAGATGTGATTAGTATATGTGAATAAATTAGGATAAAATTGAAATATTAAAAAAGTTTGGGGACCAATTTAGGATTAATGAAAATGAAATGTTCAAGAGTTTCAGGACTAATCTAGAATAATAGTTATAGTTTAAGGATGAAATTGAAATGTTTAAAAGTTTGAGAGCTAATTTAAAATGAGGGTCATAAATTGAGGACATATAGTATAATTAACTCATTAATAATTCATAATTTGATTTAAATAGATTGAAACCCAATTTAAAAAGTTATTTTAGTATTTTTTTATACATTTTAACTCAATTATCGAGTTAAAATCAGGTCAATGTTATGTTCAAATTGGTTTTGGATAAATATAAATTGGGTTACTTTCAGTTAAGGTTACTTTCAGTTCGGTTGCTTTCGGTTCGAGTTACTTTTGATTTGGTTAAAATTTGGGTTGGTTTTGGCTCGATTCAAATTTTGCGAGTTTTAGGTTAAATTTAGATCATTATGTTCGGGTCTATTTCGTGTCTCGATTCGAATAAATCGATTTAGGTAATCAAGTTTGTCAGGTCTATTTATATATTGTCACTTAATGCATTTTTCAAATGGAGCTAAAGTAAATCTTATTCTTTCGGGAAAAAAAGAAAGTAAATCTTTGAGGACACATAAACATTTTTCAAACGGTTAAATAAACCAGTAATATTCAAAAACGGATATTTATTATAAATGGTTCATACCTATATAAAAGTATTGATATTTTGTATTTACGCTTATTATCATTATATCGGTAGACTTTTACCGTTTACATTGTTAATTTACCTGTTACTTTAAAGTAATATGTTTTGAAATTTCAAGTATCAATACTTTATATATGTGTATCAATACATTTTTGCGTGCAAAGTGTTTGAGAATCATACTGGAATAAAAGTATCAATACCTATATAAAAGTATCGATACTTGGTATTTACACCTATTATCATACTAGTAGATTTTTACCGTTTACATTGTTAATTTACCTATTACTTTAAAGTGATAGGTTTCGAAATTCCAAGTATCAATACTTTATACATGTATCGATACATTTTGTGTGCAAATTGTTTGAGAAGTATACTGAAATAAAAGTATCCATACCTATATAAAGAGTATCGATACTTGGTATTTACTCCTATTATCATTATACTGGTCGACTTTTACCGTTTATATTGTTAATTTACCTATTACTTTAAAGTATTAGGTTTCGAAATTCCAAGTATCGATACTTTTTATATGTGTATTGATATATTTTGCATGCAAATTGTTTGAGAATCATACTGGAATAAAAGTATCAGTTTGGAAACAAGTAAAGCTCAGTTTGGAAACAAACATACAACCTACATCAACAGTTTTTTTGAAGATGAAATGGAATGGTCGTACGGTCCCGCAAATGATGACAATGATGTGAGTTACTATGACTATTTTACTATGATGTCTTAAATTTTAATGCTTATTTATAATTTCAATCTCTCTATTACATCTCAGGACAACGACAACCTTTGGAATGTTGCAAGTACTGATCTACATATATCGTAAATATCATAACACCTGGTATGTATAACAACAATATTTGCTAACTTTGGTAATCACATACATAATTTCATTCACATACAAAATTTCACTCACATACAAAATTTGTTGTAACTTTGGTAATCACATACACAATTTCATTCACATTCAAAATTTACAAGCTAACTCTGCTAAATAAATACATACAAAATTAGGCTTACATCATCACATTTATTTTTCCATATGTCTCATGCAAGCACTTGTCAATGCATCTCTTCTTTTATTTTGATTGTGGCTTATGAGATCATTTAATATTCTCATACGATCCCACTCTCTAACAACCTATATTCAAATTGTCAGTATGTTAACCACATCATTCATTGAGTTTTAACATTTTAAATGCAAGTACTTTTTCAAACCACTTACCACTTCATCTATTGACCCTCTAGCGATGATCCCTTCTATCCGTATCATCACATAAATGCTGCAATCATGTCTGTTAAAAAAATTGAATACCACAAATGTCAAATATGAAACCCTTATAAATATTTCACTTCTTACATACTCAAATTTGGTACCCATTCAATTACACATTCGTTTTATGCTCCACAAAGTTGAAACCTTTCAATGGGACTTTCAGCTGCCCATATGTATTTATAAATGTCTCTTCCTTATTATATTTATCTAATTCTGTCATCTACGTGAAAAAAAATATCAAGTTATATTACAAATAAATTATGCATTATAAATTATTCTTTCATTTCATACATACCAATTTCCTTGCATCTTACACTCTCTTTTTGGCCCTTGGCGATGTAAATAGACTATCATAAACCGTTGCAACACGAGAAATCATATCCACCACGAACAGATACCAATGACTCTGATTGTCGTTTATTGTAATAAAGATATACAATAAATGTCACACACAACTTAACAAAATACAGCATTTCTTTATAAATATTTAAATACAAAACACCATTTGCAAATCATATGGTATCTTATCGTATCACAATTGGTTAATTTTGAATAGTATTTCAATATACAATCCCAAAAGCCCGCAACATCATCAACACTTGGCATGTGTTCTAACACCATTGACTGTGTTTCCTCAACAATCATTATTAATTGACCATCCATAACACTACTTTTCAACATTTATTAATTTAACTCACCACAAAATTGTATGAAAGGTAGGCAATCTTTCGCTTCCCTGATATATTCTTCTTCGAATCGTGAACCAATACCCAACCTACCAAATCAATAACCTAACAAAATTAATTACACAATTACAACATATTCACTATGTTTTAACAATTTATACTTTCTACTTTAATCCAATTATCATTTCAACAACAATTACACAAATACATTGATACTTACTAGAAGTACATATATCCACCCAGTGGTTGCTTTCGATTTTCTTCATTGTTAATATTCACGGGCTCCATTTCAATGTCATCTTCACGAAGAAAAAATGAGGGATCCATTGACTTCATTTTTCCTTCATATATCAGTTTATGAATATTCAATCATTAAATTAAATCAATCAAATACAAGTTACATACAATTTATTCAATATACAAGTATTGATAACTAATCATATAGTAACCGCTTGCGTTCAAATGAATATGAATAGTATTTAATACAAGTATCGATACCTTTATACAACATATAATATCAATTTCTACTTATAATGTTATATAAAAGTATCGATATTTATTTTCTACCTAGAATATTAGTTTCTACCTATAATCGGTCACAAATCCTTATTTACTTAGAAAACCTCAAACCTAACCCATATTTTTGAATACTACAATACTAAAAAACTAAGGTTTCAACAATATACCTTTCGATTCGATTGCAGCAATAAACAACTACGCTTTCAAAAATGCCTTGTTTCTATTTCGTAGCAACTAATATGTTTTGATTTCAAAAACTACGATCGTATTCTATCTATTTTGCATAACGTAATGCCCCTTCAAATTCTTTGTTAGTAATGCCTTTGATATTTTAATCGGTTATGTTATTTTTATAATTGATACCATTCCCAATGTATCGATACTTTTATGTAAGGTATCGATACTTTTGAGACGTTTTTCTTTTTTTTTATTTCTTTTAAATTCCTAAAGTACCGATACTATGGTACATATACTTATAAACGTATTAATACTTTCAACAATTCTGGTAGCGATTTCCCGGTTTTGTCAAATTTCAACCTGTTATATTGTCATGTATCGATACATGTGTCTAAGTTGTTGATACTTTATAGGCTCTATTATTACAATTCTTTTAAATTCCTAAAGTACTGATACTTTGGTTCATATACTTATAAAAGTATCGATACAAATTTTAGCCATTCTGGTAGCTCTTTACCGGTTTTGTCAAATTGAAACTGTTTTTCTCAAATTTAAACCTGTTATATTGTCATGTGTCGATACATGTGTCTAACGTATTGATACTTTATAAACGATATTATTGCAATTCTTTTAAATTCCTAAAGTACCGATACTTTGGTACATATACTTATAAATATATCGATACAAATTTCAACAATTCTGGTAGCTTTTTATCGGTTTTGTCAAATTAAAACCGATTTTTATCAAATTTCAACCTGCTATATTTTCATCTAGCGATACATGTGTGTAAGGTATCGATACTTTATGGCCGCAATTATTGTAATTCTTTTAAATTCCTACAGTACCGATACTTTGGTACATATACTTACAAACGTATCGATAGAAATTTTAATAATTCCGGTAGCTCTTTACCGGTTTTGTCAAATTGAAACCGGTTTTGTCAATTTCCAATCGGTTTTGTCAAATTCGTTGTAACATCCTTAATACCGGGTTAGTGACCAAATTCAAAAACTTCAGAATTTGTTGGCTAAAGTAGATAAATTGAATAGTTCAAGGACTTATATTAAATTTTTTTTGTAGGACTAAATAGCAACGAATGTTAAGTGGAAGGGCAAAATGGTCATTTTGCCTAGAGATGAATTAAAATATATTGGGGTAAGGATATATACACGTGGAGAAAGATAAAAGAGAAAAATGAAGATTTTTCCAGAAAACTTTCTTCTTCTTCAGCCGTGAACCTTAAGAGCAAAGGTGAGTTTTCTTGTTAGTTGATTATAAACTGAATTTAAGAGTGGTTTATGATCCTTAGATGATACTTAAGCTTAAGGAAAGTTTAAGTTATATCCAAATTAAAAGATAGAGGAGTTATGAGAGATTAAAGATAAGGAGTCTTTAAATGAAATTTTAGCAAAGAGTTGATAAGTGGAATTTGAAACTAAATTTGACTTGTCATCAGTTGAATTAAGAGATATGAAGTGATAGAATTAAAATTAGAACATGTTGAAAATTTAGTATGGTTTTTTATTTCCATATAGAGGATGGGATTTTAAGGATAAAGATGGGTAGAATGAATAGAAATTGGTTTAAGTATGTGTATTTGATTTAAGAGTATGAAAGGGATTAAGACATGAAGTGTTTGAGCTGAAATGAGTAAATTTTCGGGTTTAAAATGTGAAAATCTGGGCTTGAGTATCGATACTGTTTCATCTAGAAACGATACTTAAGAGAAAAAGAATGATATTTGGAATAGGGGTATCGATACTGGTTGAACAATATCGATACCATAAGCCTGAATTTGATAAAGTTATTCATAAGGTATTAGTACTAAAGTGATAGTATCGGTACTAGGGGAGTATCAATACCAATGTAGAGGTATCGGTACCATAGAATAGTAGTTTCGATACCATGTTAAGGGTATCGATACTAGACAACATCAAATCTAATTTTGGTATCGATACGGTAGAGGGTATCGGTACCATAGAATAGAAGTATCGGTACTGTGCTTATAGTACCAATACTACTTGTGTTGGGAAAGTTGATATTTTTGTTTTATTTAGTTTAAATTGGTATGAATCATTTTTGAGTAATTCAACTCTCGATATTCATTGGATTATATTCGTGTAGATTTCAAGCACAAGTAAATTCCGGAGCGACCACAGAGTTAGAATTCGATCCAAAGAGATGAATCATAGAGGTGGAGTTGGAAATCAAGTGAGGCTAAGGTGAGTGCATACTATAGGTGTAGTATAATGGAAATAAGACTTGTGATAAGTTTATTTCATATATTAGTTTTCATGATACAATAGTTATGGACATGCATATGTTATAATTACTATATATACATGCATGAGTTATATATGTTTATATGATTTGATACATGCTATTTGATTCATGTGAATATAATTGAATAACATATGTTATATGATATGATATTGATGGTTACACATACATGTGATATGTGACAGAAGAGAAGAAATATGTGATCGTAAGAGAAATGATATGAATACATGAATATATGCATCATAATGATAGTGCCCATGTTATGTGATATGCGAGCTATAGGTATAGTTGGAATGCCAAGAGTCGAGGGTTACCTAGGTTCTTCAGAACCTATTAATAGGTCCTTCGGGAGATAGATGACGTCCTTCGGGACATAGATTTCATATGCCACTAAATGGATTCTTATACGAGCTGTGGTGATAGCATATGTGTACACAACCTCAAAGTACTCGTATACCTTGAGTTCTCAGTAATGTACATGGGCTTATAAAAGATATAAAGAGTATGTACATGATTGTATATTAACATGTTATTATTGTTTACACTGATTCATATATGGCATTATTGATTTATGATACGATAAGCATAATTGTATTGGATAATTAGATTGCATGTTCATAATTATAGGAAATTTATTATTATATGTTTATGCCTCACTATAAGTGTTTTACACGTAGGTACTGAGAAGTAAGACGATCAAGCTTTGGATCAGCATAACAATATACATCCAATCGAAGATCAGATCAGACGTAAATTTAAAGTATGTATTTTATTGTATTAAAAGTGTTGACATGTAGGAAAATGTAATTTACATATGCTCTTATCAGTTTTGGAATATGTTGGGTCATACTTATGTAAATTTATTAACTTTATGTTAATGAAAACTTGAATTTTCATGATTTTTATAAGCTTTAAGAGTTTTGAATAGTTAATGTGACACCTCAGATTTGTATCCGGGTCGAGTACGGGTTGGGGGTGTTACATTTAATGGTATCAGAGCTATGGTTTAGCCGATTCTAGGCATAAACCGGAGTCTAGAGTGTCTAAAAAAGTGTACATGCCAACATAATAGTAAGAACTTCTGATCTTATAAGAGTAATAAGTATGTTGTTATGTTAATAGAGTTATTTGGTTATATCTTATTAGATGTTTGGACAAGATAGCTCCCGAAGTGAAGTGGGAGATGATAGATTAGATGAGAGTAGTAATTCACATGCCCTGCCCAGGTAAGGTGAAGGACAGACACCTTATGGGGTGCCTGTGCAAGACCAAGATGTCTTCTTTAGGACGTTGGACGTTATCTTGACGTGTTTCCAACCTCTTCCCTCTTCAACTCAGAGAATGAATGTAGCAAAGGAGTTGAAGGGATTAGGAGCTCCTGAGTTCAAAGGTGAAACCGAGGAAGGTCATGTTGCTGCGGACATTTGGCTTAATGATGTAAAGATCATGTTAGAGGGACTCGACTGTTCCAATGTGGAGAAGTTAGACGAAGTCATCTTTTTGCTTCGTGAGCAAGCGAGAATCTGGTGGATGAATGTCACATTGAGGATGACAAGTGACCAAGTAACATGGTCTTTGTTTCTTGAAGAATTTAAGCACAAGTATATAGGAGATCAATTCATCAAGAAAATGAAGCAAGAATTCTTGAACCTAAAGCAAATGAATTGCACCGTGTATGAGTATGAGTGTGAGTTCAACAAGCTAAGTCGTTTTGCGACTGAATTAGTGCCTACAGAGAAAGACGCATGTGAGTGGTTTGTTGAGGGCTTACGCCCAAGACTAAAGGATATGTTGATTGTGTTGAACCTATCCTCATTTCAAGAGGTAGTAAACCGTGTTAAAGCTCTAGAGAGAGCTCAGAATGAACAGTTTGGGGAACCAAGAGCTCAACTGTCTAAATAAACTGGGGCTTTATCAAGTTCTGTACCACCTAAGAGAGGTAGAGATTCTGGCTTTCGATCTAAAACGAGGTCTGAATCGGTGGCATCATCCACTAGAGAATCAAATCAGATGAGAGCTAGACAGACTCAATCAGTAGGGTCTAGAGATGGAAGAGCACAACAGAGACACTGTTAGACTTGTGGAGGATACCACGGTGGGATATGTAGAGTAAAATTTGGAGCTTGTTTCTGATGTGGTGAAACAGGGCATTTCATGAGAGATTGTCCATTGAGGACAGGAGAGCCTGCACAGTCGGAGCGATCTGCTTTGATGTCTTAGAGAAGACGAAGAAGAGGTAGAGGAAGAAGTCAGCTTGAATCCTCTACTCAACAGAAAGTACGCTCCACTGCTCGAGTGTATAACCTCAAGATCAATGAAGATCGTGATGATCTAGAGATAATTACAGAGACCTTTCTACTGTATGATAAATGTGTTATGGTATTGATTGATCTGGGGTCTACATATTCATATATTAGTAGTAAATTGGTGAGATAATTGGGAATTCAATTAGAATCTATTAGTAATGATGTGATAGTGACAAATCTGTTAGGGCACAGTGCCCGGGTTAATAGAGTGTGTCGAGGGTGTCCCATACGGATTTAGTGAATTGAATTCTGTTAAGTTAATTGATCAATGAATCGGCCAAGAGGGGATGAATTAGCAATTAAAATTTTGGTGGAAGCTTTTGCAGAAAATTGAAAATATTTGCACAACGATTTATAGTGGTTTAATTTTCTCAACCAAAGTCTACGTCCACTACCTTAGCTATCCACACTAAGGATTTTCCAACAAATTCACTAATTTGGTCTTTCTTTTGAGGATAAAGAGTAACCTTACAACTCCCTCAAGAATTATACCCTAAATTCTTGAGAACACTCTCTCCCAAAGAGAAGATTACAAATTTCACAAACTTATAGAAAAACCTCACAAGGCAAGATGTTTGCACAATTCTAGAACAAAGAAATAACACTTAAGAATGAATACAATTGAGTACAAGTAGTGTTCTTGAAAGCAAAAATGAATATTGAATGAAATTTGGCTTGAATTGCTCAAACTTGATGTTGAAGGCTTTCTCTTTGTTTCTCTCACAATTGTTGTTGATCAATGGCTTCAGAACTTGTTTAAGTACATTTTGGAATGATTCTAGCCGTTATGAATCATTTGGGTGATGTTAGAGCCGTTGTAGTGTGAAAACCTTCTTTACAAAGGCTGCTGGGAGCGTGGGGTATCGGTACACCTTCAATGGGTATCGGTACCTGCAGTGTAAAATTCAAATATTTCGACCGTTAAATGACCAGGGGTATTGGTACCCATTGGGCATTCCGGTTTTTTTCGGAGCCAAAATTGGCATAGGGGTATCGATACACCCTATGAGGGGTATCGGTACCTCCCTATTTAAAACTTATTTTTGGCTCGATTAAGGCTCGAAATACTTTGTAAAAAAATTTTCAAAAATATTTTAAGATTGAAACACAATTTTACACTTAAGTAAGGATTGAAATTGACATTCGAAAAACTTGGAGTAATATTTTGATATTCAAATAATTTAATCGAATATATAATTTAAAATATAAAATCTTAAAATTCATTAACATTTAATTTGTTATATCGAAACATCAAAATGTTTTCAACAATCTCCCCTTTTTTATATAACAAAACATTTTAGTAATTTTAAGATTTTCTTTCAGAAATCATTTTTGAAACACTACTCCCCCTTACTTTATTTTCCCCCTTTTTGTTAAATAAAAAAGACTCTAGAAAACGATTTTAAACAAGAGTTTGAAATTTAAGCCAATTGATATTTATATAGATATAACTTAAGCTGCTAAGATCACAAACAGGAGAAAAATTAGCCATTAGTTCCATAAATCAATATTCATAGATAATGTGCAATGGTAATTGGTTATATATTCTAAATGATGCAAAATGTAATATTAATATAAACCAATATAAACATTAAATTCAAACCATTCAAACAACCAAAATCAAATATATAAACATTCAAGTTCAAACATCCATAACATCCAAAACATAAATCAATCCAAAAACATCCAAAATGTTTTAACAATAAATCCTAAGTTCAATCCAAGAAAACAAAGCAAGAGTAGGTCTAATCGTCTATCGGTGAAGCAAGAGGTGATAAATATGCCCACATATATTGGCTACATCAGGTGTAAGCGCGTTGACCCTCTCGTCCATAGCATCGAAAAGATGATTCATCGCTTCGTTATTAGCAGTTAGATACGACTCGATGGAAGCAAAGCTCATGTCAAGATTCTCTATAAAAGATCGAAAATATGGAGGCATCTGACTTTCTTACTCTGTCGGCTCGTCGTCGGGTACGTGATCGTCAATATCTCGCATAAGCTCTTAAAGCTCTGGATCATCATCATCTGTCGGTGCTGGAGGAGCTCGTGAAGAGCTAGCTCCCGGTGTTTTCTCAACGGATCGAACCCAACGATCCTTGTCCCCGGTCCATCCTGATTTCTTTAATGATGTGAAATTTATTTGGTTTTTGAGAGGGATAGGAATATCAAGAGAGAACCTAAGACCGGTTTTGATAAATAGATTACTAAGGAGACAACCGTAAACTAAAGTTTCTATATTTTTGGATGGGACAGTGTTTACGGTATTTACTAATTCACCAAAAAATGATATGTGGTAAATTTATTTTCTTCTCATGTTGGATACAATGTATCCACCAAAGTTCTAGTACTCTAAGTGTAAAAAATCTTCCTCCGGATGGTCTAAACCACCAAGAGATGATCAAGTGAAGGAACCGCTCGTGAAAAGTTCTTAAGGTACTAGCACTAGCTTTGGCTTTATAAGGTGTAGCCACCATCTCTTTCTCGTTATCTAAACCTTCATTATCTAATCCAAAGGTGTTAGTGATAGTGTCGGAGTCAATATAAACAAATTGACCTAGAAGATATGATCGAATTCCTATGGTTTCGGCTTAAGGTGAAAGAGTCTATCAAATTTCCAGGATGTAAGGGTAGGAAGATATTGAAAATTCATATCAATAATTGCTTGCATAGAGGGAATACACTCTTCCCAGATTTTATATGACTCAAAAGAATTATGGTACCTATGGTAGAGATCTTGTCTACGACCAGGCACATTAAAACATGATTTTAGAATGGTCATATTCAGGTCGTTTGGATTTGGATTTTGAAGTGGAGGTGGAATAGGAGGTCGATTTTGGTTTGAACGACTAGATGACGACCTAGGGCATTTAGAGTGAGACATGGTTAAAGATTGGAATGGGTAAGGTAACCTGCAATTTTGGAACACATGTATGCAATATAATCAATCCCAAAACTCAATATGAGTCTGCCATATTCAAGGTTCTCTAAAAGAATCCTAATGGGAAAATTTTGAAAACTATGTTTGAAAAATGATGTTTGAAAAATCAATATGTAGTTTTCAAAACAACAAAATTAAATAAAAAAAACATCAAATTTTAAAATCAAAACAATTTTTTTATTTCGAATTAAAAAAATGACAAAAAATTGTGTGTTTTTAACGAAATTAGTTGTAGAATCTAGTTTAGAAACATAATGTAAGTAATGCTCGATATATAATTCATCCTAGAACTAATTAAAACTAGTCATAAGTTCAAAAACAATAAAAATAGTGGTTTTAGAAAATTTACCTTGAAAATTTTTGGATTTGAGAGGAATGTGATATTTTTGCATGAATTTGATGATTCCAACAGGTTTAGAAGTTGAAAAATAGTTGGATTCTGACTTAAAATTGTTGATTTGAAGCAATGTGAAGATTGGGTTTGAGAGAGGGACGAAATGATGTGATGTTTTTATGTTTGGGGTTTTGATAAAATAATAGATTTTAGGGATTTAAAATCAAAACCCTGATGAGTGTATCGATACACTACAGAGTGTATCGGTACACATTCAATGAATGCATCAGAGCATCTTCATAGTGTATCGATGCATATTCAAGGAATGCATAAGTAAACTTTCATAGTGTATCGATGCACTTAGCATAAAAATGTTAAAATCCGTTTTTAAATACTTATAATGCTAAATTAATCATCTCTAGTGGTATTGGCAACTCATATAACGAAAATTAACAATGTTCAATCAATCAAATCTATCATTAAATTTTATTTGAACATATAATTAATTTTCTCTGAAGATCATAAACTCCCCCTAACTAATAGCAAAGAATGCAATCAAAAATATTATTTTTATAAGCATTTTCAAAACTAATTAAAAGTGCTATAAATAATTTTAAACACTAAGTCAAGGTAGGTTAGTTAAACCTAATTCTCTCCTAAGTGTTCAAAATATCTCTTTATCTAAAGGTTTTGTAAAAATACCCGCTAATTGATGCAAAGTATCAACATATTCTAGAAGTATATCTCCTTTTGTGACATGATCTCTAATGAAATGATGTCTAATTTCAATATGCTTAGTTCTAGAGTGTTGGATGAGATTTTTAGTGAGACAAATAGCACTAGTATTGTCACACTTGATAGGTATGGTACTAACTTCAATTCCATAATCTAAAAGTTGTTGTTTCATCCATAAAACTTGTGCACAATAACTACCGGCTGAAATGTATTCCGTTTCAATGGTAGATATTGCAACACAATTTTGTTTCTTTAAAAACCATGAAATTAGCATATTTCCTAGGAATTGGCAAGTACCGGAGGTGCTTTTTCTATATATTTTGCATCCTCCATAATCCACATCAGAGAACGCATGCAAGCTATAGCTAGAGTCTCTAGGATACCAAAGTCCTAAACTAGAAATGTCCTTAAGGTATCTAAAGATTCTCTTAATGGATTTTAGATGTGATTCCTTAGGGCATGATTGAAATCTAGAACATAAGCAAACACTAAACATTATGTCCAATCTACTAGCGGTTAGATAAAGCAAAGAGACAATCATTAACCTATACAATTTAACATCCACACATTTACCTCATTTATCTTTGTCAAGCTTTGTAGATGAACTCATTGGAGTGGCTTGGGGTTTTCCATCTTCCAATCCAAACTTTCTGAGCATATCCTTGACGTATTTTTCTTGATTGATGAAGATGTCATCTTTTCTTTGCTTGATTTGGAGTCCCAAGAAAAATGAGAGCTCCCCCATCATGCCCATCTCGAATTCACTCTGCATTAGCTTAGAAAATTCTTGGCAAAGAGCATCATTAGTAGAACCAAATATTATATCATTAACATAAATTTGAACTACTAATAAATCTTTACCTTTATGCTTTAAAAATAATGTAGTGTCAACCTTTCCTTTTGAAAAACCTTTTTCAATTAAAAAGTTTACCAGTCTTTCATACCAAGCTCTAGGAGCTTATTTTAAACCATAAAGTACTTTTGTCAATTTAAAAACATGATCTGGAAATTTTGAATCTTCAAAACCAGGAGGTTGTTTCACATACACTTCTTCTTTTATAAAACCATTTAAAAATGCACTTTTAAAATCAATTTGATATAATTTAAATTCACTGAAACATGCAAATGCTAATAACATTCTTATTGCTTCCATCCTAGCTACGGGAGCGTATGTTTCATCATAGTCTATGTCTTCTTCTTGAGTATAGCCTTGAGGAACAAATCTAGCCTTGTTCCTCACTATATTACCACTTTCATTGAGCTTATTCCTAAATACTCATCTAGTACCTACAATAGATTTATTACTAGGCCTTTCAACTAATGTTCATACTTTACTTCTCTCAAATTGATTTAACTCTTCTTGCATAGCCATAATCCAATATTCATAAGTTAATGCTTCTTTAATATTCTTAGGCTCTATGCATGAGATAAATGCAACATAATTACATATATTTCTAAGAGAAGATCGAGTTGTTACCCCTTTGGATGGATCACCTATTATCTCACCATCCTTGACATAGTTGTATTCTCTTGGGTAAGAGACTTCCCTTTATTCAATGGTTGGATTCTTGAGAACATCGTGAGTTTCTTCATCTTTCATTTCTTCCTTTGATGATGGTTCTCCAACGTCATGTATAGCGTCATTTGCTTTTACAATACCTACATCATCATCATCACAAGAATCCTTCCTTGGAAGGGGAATATCATTGAAAATAACATGTATAGACTCTTCTACCACTAAAGTTCTTTTATTAAATACCCGATAAGCTTTCGAATTTAAGGAATAATCCAAAAAAATTCCTTCATCACTTTTAGCATCAAATTTGCCAAGGTTTTCTTTACCGTTGTTTAAAACAAAACATTTACATCCAAAATGATGAAAATAACTAATGTTGGGCTTTTTATTTTTGTAAAGTTCATATGGAGTTTTCTTTAAAATTGGCCTAATCATTACTCGTTTTATAACATAACAAGCGGTATTTGTGGCTTCAGTCCAAAAAAATTTTGGCAAATTATTTTCACAAAGCATGGTTCTAACCATTTCTTCTAAAGTTTGATTTTTCCTCTTAACAACTCCATTTTGTTGAGGGGTTCTAGGTGCTGGAAAATTATGATTAATACCATTAGAATTACAAAAATCAGTAAATCCAAGATTTTCAAATTCAGTACCATGATCACTCCTAACACTAGTTATGGAGTAACCCTTTTCGTTTTGGATTACTTTTGAAAACATAATGAATTTTTCTAATGCTTCATCTTTAGTACTTAAAAATAGAACCCAAGTATATCTAGAATAGTCATCTACCAATACAAAAAATATTATTTTCCACCCAAGCTAACAGTCCTAATTGGCCCAAAAAGATCAATATGGATCAATTGAAATACTCTAATAGTTGATACATCATTAATGGATTTAAAGAAAGCTCTTTGATGTTTTCCTTTAGCACAAGCATCACAGATTTTATTTTTATCAAATTTTAGCTTTGGCAACCCTCTTACTAAATCTCCTTGAACTAGTCTTTGTAAAACACTCATGCTAGTATGTCATAGTCTCCTATGCCAACCAACTATCATGTTCATCCTTAGCAACTAGGCATAAATTAGTCATATTTATGGAATCTAAATCACCATGTAAATGTTTCCTATTCTATGACCAATAATCATAATCCGATTAGATGCAATGTCAATGACTTTACAACCATTAGTTTCAAATAAGACATTGTATCTTTTATCGCAAAATTGACTAATACTCAATAGATTATGCTTCAACCCATTCACATATAAAACATTTTTAATTTGTATGGAAGAGGTATTACCTATAGTACCTATACCTTCAATGTGACCTTTTGAATTATCACCAAAAGTCACCTCTCCTCCATTTTATCATTAAGCTCTATGAACCGGCTCTTGTCTTCGATCATATGTCTTGAGCATCCACTATCAAGGTACCATGAGTTTGAACTTGTTTCTCGTGCCTTGTAGCAATGCTTCTTTTCCTACAAACATAGATTAATTTTTTTATTTTTGGTACCCAATTTCTTTTGGGTCCATATTCATTAGCACTTAAAATCCTAGTCCCCTTGGGTATCCATTTATGTAGGATATCCTTATCTTTAGTAGTAATGAGTTCTTTAGGAACCCATATACTTCTAACGATTTTTCTATTAGAGGTTCTTTGGGGACCTCTATGATTGTAATTTTAAAAAAAATTTCTAACAAATTTGGATTTTGAACTTTCTCCATTTTCAAAACATTTTGTTCCAACTTTTATCAAAAGAAGCTTTAAGATCATCAATTTTCTATTTATGATCATCATTCACTCTTGAAAGTAGGTTATGCAAATCAGTATTTTTTCTTTTCAAATTCATCTAATTTGATTTGCAATTCTTTGACCTTACTTTCAAGATTAATTTTGGTATTGGATATGAGATTATTTTCGTTTTTCAATTTTGAAATATCATTTTTGTATTTTAAAAATAATTTATCATAATCCGAATCCAACCCAGTGTATTTCTCTAACAGCTCATCAAAAGAATAATTTTTGAAATTAAATGAGCTAGAGGTTACAAGAGAATCCTCCCCAAAAGCCATTAAGAACAAGTTTTCTACTTCTTGTTCCTCTTCATCAGAAGCTTCATCATCGCTCCACGTAGCCACGTGTGCCTTATGCTTCTTCTTGGATTGACCATTTTCTTTAATTGTGGGCAATCTTATTTGACATGCCCATGCTTTTTTGTATTCGTAGCAAATGATATGATCATTCTCTTTTGGTTCATTCTTGAAGCCTTCATTACGTTTGAATTTTCTTCCTCTATTGGGCTTCATTAGTTTTCTGAACCTTTTGGAAAATAATTTCATTTCCTCGTCGTTATCATCTTTATCATAATCACTCTTATCTTTTTTGGATTTGAGAGTAACTCCAACGTTCTTCTTCTTCTCCATCTCTTCTTTGTCTCGTCTTTTTTCTCGAGGTCTTCCTCATCTTGAAGCATCATTTCATGCGTGAGGAGAGAACCAATAAGCTCATCGAAGGTTAAATATTTTAAATTTTGAGCCTCGATAATCACCGTATTCTTTGATTGCCAAGCTTTTGGAAGAGAGTAAACTAACTTTCTTGCAAGCTTATCATTTGGAATGATCTCTGCATATGATTTGAGACCATTGACAATCACAGAAAATCTATATGTCATAGCTTTGATGTCTTCATCCGATTTCATCCTGAAATTTTCATAGCTATGAGTTAGAAGACTAATTTTAGATTTTTTTACCTCGTTTGTGCCTTCATGAGTGACTTGTAGTTTATCCCATATCTCCTTGGTAGTTGTACAAGATGAAACTCTCCCGTATTCATCTGGTCTAAGAGCACAAAATATAATATGGATAGCCTTTGAGTTGAGCTAGAACATTATTGTCTCTCCTTCACTCCACAATCTTGAATAGGTGGAAGGTATGATGTATCTGTCTTCTATGATATTACATGCTCCCATGTCACTTTCTTAAATGAAGTACCTCATTCTATTCTTCCAATAAGCATAATTTGCTCCATTGAAGAAAGGAGGCTTGTTGACGGACATTGAATCAAGACCAAAGTAGAAGTTTGAAGTGGAGGCCATTGATGACTTAAATATCGATATAACTCTTCCCGAATCAACTCAAGATATGGTTAAACCTTCAAATGAGTGTAGCTATGATACCAATTGTTGAGTTAATCGATCGACGAATAAGCCAAGAGGGGGTGAATTGACAATTAAATTTTTTGTGGAATTGCAGAAAATTGAAATATTTGCACAGCGATTTAGAGTGGTTCGACTTTCTCAACCAAAGTCTACGTCCACTACCTTAGTTATCCACACTAAGGATTTTCCAACAAATTCACTAATTTTTTCTTTCTTTTGAGCATAAAGAGTAACCTTACAACTCCCTCAAGAATTATACCCCAAATTCTTGAGAACACTCTCTCCCAAAGCGAATATTACAAATTTCGCAAACTTATAGAAAAACCTCACAAGGCAAGATGTTTGCACAATTCTAGAACAAAGAAAAAACACTCAAGAATGAATACAATTGAGTACAAGTAGTGTTCTTGAAAGCAAAAATGAATATTGAATGAAAATTGGCTTGAATTGTTCAAACTTGATGTTTAAGGCTTTATCTTTGTTTCTGTCACAATTGTTGTTGATCAATGGCTTCAGAACTTGTTTAAATACACCTTGGATTGATTCTAGCCGTTGTGAATCATTTAGGTGATGTTAGAGCCATTGTAGTATGAAAACCTTCTTGAAAAATGCTGTTGGGAGCGTGGGGTATCGGTACACCTTCAATGGGTATCGGTACCTGCAGTGTAAAATTCAAATATTTTGACCGTTAAATGATCAGGGGTATCGGTACCCATTGGGCATTACGTTTTTCTCAGAGCCAAAATTGGCATAGGGTTATCGGTACCTTATGAGGGGTATCGGTACCCATTTAGCATTATGTTTTTCTCATAGCCAAAATTGGCATAGGGGTATCGATAGACCCTATGAGGGGTATCGGTACCTCCCTAAACTTATTTTTTGCTCGATTAAGGCTCGAAATACTTTGTAAAAATTATTTCAAAAATATTTTAAGATTGAAACACAATTTTACACTTAAGTAAGGATTGAAATTGACATTTGAAAAACTTGGAGTAATATTTTGATATTCGAATAATTTAATCGAATATATAATTTAAAATATAATATATTAAAATTCATTAACACTTAATTTGTTATATCAAAACATCAAAATGTTTTCAACAAATTCCCTACTAATCTGATATAATTACCCTTTGACGAATTCGAAGTGATACTAGGAATGGACTGATTATATCGCTAAAATGTGAATGTCGATTGTAGACCAAAGAGGGTAACGCTAATCAGTTCAGATGGATTGGAAGTGATAGTGTTAAGTGAAAGATAAAATCCATTGGCAAACGTTATCTCGGTGATGTCAGCAAAGAAGATATTACGACAGGGATGTCAGGGTTTCATGGCTAATATACTGGATACTAGAATCAAGGGAAAGGGTTAGAAGAAATCCCTATAGTCAGAGAGTTTCCTGATTTTTTCCAGTAGAGTTGTTGGGGTTACCTCCAGATAGAGAAGTGGAATTTCATATCGAGATAATGCCTTGAATTGCGCCCATTGCAATGGCACCATACAGGATGGCTCCAAAAGAGTTGCAAGAGTTAAAGATTCAATTACAGGAATTATTGGACAAAGGATTCATTAGACCGAGTGTTTCACCCTTGGGAGCTCCAATATTGTTCGTTAAAAAGAAGGATGGGTCAATGCGTCTCTGCATCGATTACATGCAGCTCAATAAAGTAACTATCAAGAATAAGTATCATCTCTCTAGAATTGATGATTTATTTGGTTAGTTGAAAGGAGCTTCAGTTTTCTCTAAAATTGATTTGCGATCTAGATATCATCAGTTGAAGGTTCAGGAGAAAGATATTCCAAAGATTGTATTTATAACAAGATATGGTCATTATGAGTTCATTGTAATGTCTTTTGGAGTTACGAATGCATCGGCTGCCTTTATAGACTTAATAAATAGATTATTTCAACATTATCTGGACCAATTTTGGAAGATGCATATATGCTCTTCGTTGATTGATCAAATCAATGATCTTCCCAAATTGACATTTATTCTTGATTATTAGTTTGATCAGTTGACGACAATAAAATCAAAGTCTATATAAGTTTTTGGGTAAACTATACCATACACCACTCAACTATAGCTCATTTTCATTTTGACCATCATTTTGAATTCTTGTCAATCAGACCACCCAACTATTTAAATGTATTCAATCAGGCCACATGTCGTTAACATTTAACGGAAGTGTTGACGTGACAGTTAGTATATAATAACACATTTGGTCACTGTTACTTATATATTCTCTCAATTTGGTCCTAGTTTTAATAAATTCAAATAAATTTAATCTTCTAATCTGATCATGCCATGTGGCACTAATACCAAATATCACGACATGTGTCGTCACCTAATTTGTGGAAAGATAATTTAAGGCGTTAAATTGGGAAAGAAGATTTATTATCCACCAATTTAACGCCTTAAATTTTCTTTCCACTAGAGGGTGACACGTATCACTATCTGATTGGTGGAAAATAAATCTATTAAATTACAATAAATTAAATCCTCCAATCAGGCGACGACGGTGTCATGATATTTGGTATTAGTGTCACATGGCATGATCTGATTCGAATATTAAATTTATTTGGATTTATTAGAATTAGGACCAAATTGAGAGAATATATAAGTATCAGTGATCAAATGTGTAATTATATCAATTTTACTAACTACCAAGTCAGCACTTCCGTTAAATGTTAACGACAGATGACCCAATTGAATGCATTTAAATAGTTGGGTGGTTTGATTGACAAGAATTAGAAAATAGTGGCCAAAATGAAAAGGGGTTATAGTTGGGTGGTGTCTGGTATAGTTTACCCTAAGTTATTTTTCTTAATAAAGGAAATCAATAGATATACTAAATCGTGTAAAGCATGGGTTGAGCCATTCTCTAATTAAGCTATAATTTCTTTCTACCGAATCAAAGTCATTTGGCACTAAGAAATCGAGACCAGTGTCATCTCATATTGCAATTCTATTTGCATATTATGAGAAGCTATTCTAACAACTCAATAGGAAACACGTATAAATATTTTCAAAGAATTAAAATGGAGTTCATCATAGAAATGGATTCACAGATATTAACACCATCTGAGGCTGCACTGAGGCTCTAAGTACTGACATCCATTATAACAATCATTGAAATTAATTCTTTTTCTTTTGTTAATCTCTCAAACTTAACTTTAAATCAAAAATATCTTTCTCTAAATCATTGATTTTGACTTTTGAAAACTCTAAATCATTTTTCAAAATTTCATTTTGATTTTCAAAATCAATTTTTTCTTTCAAAACCAAATCATTTTCAACTTTGAGTTTTGAAATTAATTTCTTATATTTGGAATTCATGGTCTCAAATTCCAAATACAACTCATTATAATCATCTTGTAACTCATCAAAATAATGTGAATTTAAATCATTTGAGTTAGAAGATACCATTGAATCTCCTTCGATGGCCATGAGGCATAGGTTGGCTACTTCAACTTCATTATTGGAGTCATCTTCATCATTCCAAGATGCCACAAATGCCTTTTTCTTTGATGATCCCTTCTTCTTCAGGAGAGGACATTCATACTTGACATGCCCCATTTTTTTACAATTGAAGCACACCAGGGGACCCTTCTTCTTGGTTGATTCATTTTTCACTTCCTTGGAAGACATGAATCTTTTAAACTTTTTGAAGAGATTAGCCATCTCTTCTTCTTCATCGTCTTCATCCACCTATTCACTTGAATCTTGATAGCTCTCATTGGTGGACTTGAAGGCAATGCATACCTCATTCTTCTTCTTGCTCTTCATCTTCTTATTCCTCCTTCACCATCAACTCATGAGTGAGAAGTGAACCAATCAACTTGTCGAGAGTGAGAGACTTTCGGCCTCTAGCTTCAATAATAGCCGTCTTCTTCGATTGTTAAGACTTTGAAAGAGAGTAGATCATCTTTCTCACAAGCTTCTCATTAGAGATTACTTCTCCAAATCCTTTGAGATAATTGACAATCACAGAAAATCTATCTGTCATAGCTTTGATGTCTTCATTGGGCTTCATCTTGAAATTCTCATAGCTATGATTGAGAAGACTTATCTTGGTTTCCCTCACTTCATCGGTTCCTTCATGAGTGACTTGGAGCTTATCCCATATCTCCTTAGAATTGGAATAAGAGGAGACTCTTCCATATTCATCCGGACCTAATGCACAAAAGAGAATGTGCATAGCCTTAGCATTGAGTTGGAACTTCTTATTTTCTCCATCACTCCAATCGTCCATCTCGCCGGTTGGAATGTTGTAGCCTTTCATGATAGAGTTCCAAGCTCCTAGATCGTTGGCTTGAATAAAGAGCCTCATCATATTCTTCCAATAGGTATAATTTTCTCAATTGAAGTAAGGTGGCTTGGTGACCGGTTGTAAATCTTTAATATAGTAGGCACTGGAGGTTGATGCCATTTCTTTGTTGGTTGTGTCAGGAATTGGTAGAGTTTCTTTTAGGATCGTCTTAAGGTTATTAAACCTTCTAATAAATCAAGCTCTGATACCAATTGTTATGATTTGAAGAGGCTCAATTGAATAACTGAAAATGTACAAAGGGGGTTAATTGACAATAATTTAATTAGTGAGTAAGGAGAGCAAAAGATAGAAAAATTTGGCAAAAGGATTTAAAGTGGTTCGACTTATCAACCAAGTCTACATCCACTACCTTAGCTCCTCATTAAGGATTTTCTAACAAATTCACTAATTTGTTCTTTCTTTTTCAACGATAAAGAGATAACCTTTACAACTCCCTATCTTTTAAATTGGCTAAGATAGAACCAAAACCCCTTTACAAAAAGTAAAAAGAAGTAAACAAATAAACCTCTCAAAGATAGGGTATTTACAAGAATTTAACTCACAGAAACACAATACTTACAAGAGAAATGAAAATAAGAATAAAAAACTCTTCTCTTGTGTTTGATTTCTTGGATAGGTGTTTCTAATCCTTCTTCAAGTGTCCTTAACTTGTATTTATATGTTGGAATGTTGTTGCGGTCGTTTCTAGCCGTTGGGAGTGATTTGGAGCCTTTGGGGATCAATTTCCGTGCAAAATAAAGTTGCCTAGAACAGAGGGTATCGGTACTCCTAAAGGGAGTATCGATACTACCTTTGTTATATTTAAATCAACTAGCCGTTGGGGCCTGATGGTATCGATACTATGCTCATGGTATCGATACTACTATATAGAGTAGTATTAGTACCCATTTGGGTATCGATACTATTTTTGCATTCTGGAATTTGAGCATTGCTGGTAGTATCGATAATATATAGTGAGTATCTATACTTCATTTACCTTTGGTATCGGTACCATATGAACATTATCAATATTGTTCAAAAGGTATCGATACTGTAAGAACCATATCGGTACTTCTTGTACAGAAAATCATTTTGTGCCCAATTCCACTTTTAAATGGATTTTAAATTATTTTTGAAAACTTTAAAAAACTTTGAATAAATTCAATTCAAGTCCAAAAACATTTTGCCTTAATTGTTATATCAAAATATAGTTCAATACAATTTAAGGTGTTAAATTGGGAAAGAAGATTTATTTTCCACCAATTTAATGCCTTAAAAATTCTTTCCACCAGAGGGTGACACGTGTCACCATCTGATTGGTGGAAAATAAATCTATTAATTAAAATAAATTAAATCCTCCAATCAGGTGACGACAGTGTCATGATATTTGGTATTAGTGCCACATGACATGATCTGATTTGAATATTAAATTTATTTGAATTTTATTAGAATTAGGACCAAATTGAGAGAATATATAAGTAATAGTGATCAAATGTGTAATTATACCAATTTTACTAACTGCCACATCAGCATTTCTGTTAAATGTTAACGACATATGGCCCAATTAAATGCATTTAAATAGTTGAGTGGTCTGATTGACAAAAATTCAAAAATGGTTGTCAAAATGAAAAGGGGCTATAGTTGGGTGGTGTCTGGTATAGTTTACCCTAAGTTATTTTTCTTAATAAACGAAATCAAGACGATATACTAAATCGTGTAAAGCATGGGTTGAACAATTCTCTAATTAAGCTATAATTTCTTTCTACTGAATCGAAGTCATTTGGCACTAAGAAATCGAGACCAGTGTCATCTCATATTGCAATTCTATTTGCCTATTATGAGAAGTTATTCTAACAACTCAATAGGAAACATGTATAAATATTTTCTAAGAATTAAAACAGAGTTCATCATAGAAATGGATTCACAGATATTGACACCATCTGAGGCTGCACTGAGCCTCTAAGTACCAACATCCATTACAACAATCATTGAAATAATTATTGTTTCACTCGGTCTAGTCAACTATCATTTAAACAATGATTTAATATAAAAATAAATGTCTAAATTATATTCATAATTTTAGGTGTTTAGAAAATTTTTTCGTTAAAAATAAATGTCCATCGTTTTTGACAGTATACTTTTAAGTCTCTACACCATAATGGTTAATAAAAAAATTGTTAATGATATGTATCAAGTTTATATATTTTTTAAGTTTTTATTTAAAAAAATAAAAATATTATTAAAAATATTTTTAAAAAATATTTTTAAAAATATTTTTAAAAAATAATTTCCTTTTGTAACGTCCCAAATCCCTAATTAGTAATTCTGAGATAACCCGAGATGATGTACACAAGCCCACTAGACTTATAAAAAACTTGGACCAATTAAGGATGAGTTGGGCTTGGGGCAGACCCAAATTGTAGCAAAAGGGGTATTTTTATTGTGGGGATAGAAGTGGAAGGACCAAAGGGGAAAGTATACCCTCTTTTCAAACAAAGGCTGATTTCTTTTAATGAAGATGATGTAAGTGGCTGAACGACTCCCCCTTTTTCTCCTATCTTTCCTTGTCTCCAACCTTCTTCATCTCCATTTTCATAGTTTTTCCTTTCCCAAGCAAGTGTAAACCAACAATTAGTGCAAATTTACCGCTACAAACTACATGAAGTACCTGGCCAGAATAAGTGTTGGACGGATCCAACAGATAACCAGGCACAATCTCTTGAATCAAATCTCTGTTACAACGAGATTCTGTTCATATTATCAATAACAGATTATAAAGGCTCTATTCAGCTTTACAGATTTTCTCCAAAAGAATATTATGCACGCGATACAAGTCAAAGAGACACAATGTCACAAATATGAACTGAAGTTTAAGCCAACCGGATGACGATAGTAGCACTCATGTGCGAAGTACAAGGCTTACCACATTCAACAAATAAGGGGAGTTGCCATATATAAACCTTTCCAAAGGTAGTTTCCTTTCCAATGTGAAATAAATGTCATAAAATATTTTTAAAGCATTACTAACAACTTTGAACACTTATTTTTCCATCAAGCCTTGAACAATACAAAACCAAACCCTAAACCACATGTTGGGCATTTTTCAGAATGAAATACCAGCCTAGAAGAAGCCCTCTCAAGAAGTTGTAGGGCTGGGTTTCGGGGTTTGTTGAGTGAAGGTGTGTTGCTGAGCATAGCTAAAAAGGGATAGCCAGTTCCCATTGGTGGGAATAACAAATGCAGTTTGATGGAGAAAGGTCACCATTCAACAGTTGCTGCTGGAAACTTATCTAACCTACCCTTAATTGTACAGCTAGCAGAATAAGTTATTATTTTTGTACATTCAATTTCGCTATTTTAGGATACAAACTGAACACATCAATGGTTAAAACTTAAAATGATTATTGTTATCTCTAGAAATCTCGAGTTTGAATATGACGTATGTACAGGTGTTTAAACATTCATTACTTAATTATTAAAAATCTTTTAAATATATGTTATCTTATAATCACATCTAGCTAATCAAATAATTTTTTTTGCTACTTTGGGGGCCATACAATACAAGTTGGCGTCTTCTTGGTTCCATATCTTACGGCGCAATATCGATGACCTTGTCTTTCGGCTGAAACAAACTAGGTAAGATTCCACCCAGCAAGGGTGAAGTTCAGCCATACCTAATACATATATTTCGATTTCTATTTATGTTATATTTTATTTTTTTCTCATGTTTTAGTATATCAGTTAATAATAAATTATTTTTTAAAAAAATTTAATTACTCACATAATTTAACTTGAACGATGAAAATGAAATATTATTATTTTTTATATTTATCTTTCTAATTTAAAATTTAGATTTATAGTATTTCTTTTTTATACTATGAAACATACAAAACTCATGTAATAATTAAGATTTTTCTTATATTTTATTTATATATATTTTCTAAAAATATATTCGTTATGCTTCCACCATTTTCTTTTTTTGAGTTCAAATTAGTGTAGAAATTTAACTTTCTCATAGTGTAAAGATATATTTGAATCCATGTTCAAATCAAATATGATATATATATTTTTTTAATGAACATAGAAAGAAAAAGTTACACGGCAGCAGTGCACATTTCTGCAGAAACTAAATCTGCAACTTCAGCGGCGGAAGCTCAAAATAGTTCAACCGCAACGGAGCAGTACGAGCAAGCTTTACCAGCACGTCCGCGACACGATTCCCTTCCCTGTACACATGCTTCAGATAATGACTACTTCAAATTTATTTATTTATACGTTTATTTTAAAATTCAATATTTTTCAAGATTAAATAAAAATCTTAAGGATAGTTTTGACATTTCCGCCATTTTCTTTTGTAAAGATGTTAGACAGCGAAATTATCACTTTAATGAATATACATGTGTCGTGGAGTTTAAAGAGACACGTGGGGAATGTGACGGAGGAAAAAAAAAAAGGAGCATCAACCATGTTTCCGCTCAAAAGCAATTTCCAATTGTTTTGAGATATATCATAATTTAGATCTTATATATCTTAATGACATGTGTATTTGCATGAATAGAGACCTCAATAGTTAGAAGGATTTTGTTATTTTTTTGAAAGTATTGAGTTTAATTATGTCATTTGTAATGATGTTTAAACATTCATTATTAAATAATTAAAAAATATTACTTTATAATCATCATAGATTAATTAAAAAATGACATGTGTACTTAATTTTCTTACTATATATACAAGGGTAAACTACACGTTTAAATATCTCAATTATAAATTTTGATTCATTTTAATCAGCCAATTATTCACACACACTAAATCATACTCATCGTTTACGTTTTAGTTTCATTTAATGTGTACTAAACATGTAGTTTATTACATATATAGTTTTTCTATATAACTTTTATTTTTGGAGTAATTGTAAGGTAAAATGTGTTTATAGTCTTTCTTAACCACCAATATAATACACACTATAAACGCTACTCGAATCTAAAATCTTTAAAAATATAATACTCTCTTTAATAACGAAAATCGCTTAGTGAGTTGATTCTATAAAACTTTATCCATGCCATTTTACGTTGTGCTTTATATAATAATTTATTATCTTTGTGCATTTCAATATACTTATTGTTTTTATTTTAATTAAGACGCATCATTACATGCTTGGAAATGGGTACTTGTCGGAAGGAATTTTCTGAAAGTTTTGTATTCTATACATTTTCTTCTGATACATCATTTTAATAGGAGGTTCTTCCGCTAAAATAATATCACGTTTAAATCTATTTAATAGTTTTGATTTTCATAAAATTTTAATTAATCAAACCTCTAGCTTTGTTTATCAATTCAAAGGTTTGAATATATTAAAATTTTCATAATTTTTTCAATTTATTAAAGATTTCAATTTTAGGTAAAGATAAAATCTATTAAAATACTGCAGTGGGAAAAAAATAGTTTTCTCTTTAAAGAGTTCATGTTTGAATAGTAATGTATACAAAGTGTGTATGATTCGCACTAAACGTGATATAGAGAATCATCCAAAGAGAAAAGATAGAATATATCGAGAGTGATGGTTCTAAAGAGGAAATTAAGGGTTCTCATTTTCCCCCCCTTCTTCATTGTAGATATTTTGTATGCGAGAGCTGATCTTTGATAGGTTTTGATTCTTTATTATCCTGTTTGCTAAGGTAGAGGTGGCAAAAGGATCATTCGGGTCGGGTTTGGGTTGTGTCATTTCAGGTCAGGGTATTTCGGGTCTAGATTATATTCGGTTTAATTTTATTCAGGTCGGATCAGATCTAGTTCGGGTATACGGTAAATCGGATTGGGTCAGGTATCGGGGTGAGGTCAATTTTTGGGTCGGATGATTATCGGATAGGTTGTTTTTCGGTTCGGATCAATATTGGATCAGTTGATTTTGGGGTCGGATCAATATCAGATCGGTTAGATTTCGGGTCAGGTCAATAGTCAATATCGGATATGTTGATTTTCGGTTTAGGTCAAACTTTAGATCAAATCAATTCATGTTGAATTGGTTATGAGTTTAATCAAGTATATATAGAATTATTGATATATTCTTGTAAAAAATATGTCTTCTTGTTTGTTAATCTTATCATTTAGGCCTAATTTCAATTCTCAATCGTTCAATATTTTGAATTAAACTAATATTTAGAGATGATAAATCAATAATTTGATACAAATACGATCCTCTAATGCGTGTTAGAATTTGTTATCAAAAGTTTATATTGATTTTGTATGAAAAGTTTATAATGAGAACTATTTGATAAATAATTATAAATTTAATTTTTTTATTAAATTTTTAAAAATAATACATAACTTTTTTTTTAAGTTTTAGTCTTAACATAATTAAACTTTATATTATTTTTATTATAAATCTAGTATTATTTCCTTTGTTTTAGTTGTTTTTTATTTTTATTATAAATCTAATATTTTTATTATAAGTAAGATAAGTAAACTTTATTTATTTATTGTTTTAAATCTTACAATTAGATTTTTACTTTTTATTCCTCTTATGTAATAATATAAGTAAACTTTCTATTATTTTATTATAAATTTAATATTTTTAATAAATTATCAATTTTATTTAAATTAATTTATTATTCGGTTCATATTAATTTTTGTTCGGGTTGCTTTCGGGTCGGGTTAAATTCGGTCCGGATTGCTTTCGAATCGGATTAAAATTCAGTTTAGGTTAATTTTGGTTTCAGTCTGGGTTAATTTCGATTCCTTTTACTTTCAGTTTCGCTCAATTTTAGGTCAAGTAAAATTCGGATCGGGTATGAGTCAGGTATCAGATCAAATTTGATTATCATATTCTGGTTGGTATAGAGTATTGAGTCGGATAAATTGGTAATCTGGTTCAAGTCAAGTTTACCAGGTTTAGCTAAGGGCAAGTGGTCGAATGGCGAATATATCTATTAACACTAGATGTGAAGGGATTGACAAGAGAGGATCAATTTTAATATAGTGAATTTTTTTTAATCAAACTGAGGTGATTATAATGTAATATTTATCTTAAAAGTCTTCAATATTGATATAAACGTTCAATATCTCTACAAACGACATATCAAACCAAGACATTTAAATAACTACTATCTCTTCAACCAATAACATCGCTTGGTTGGTGCAATGTATTTGGTGAACATATTTCTTATAGGAACCATGCACCTTCCATTCACTAATTAATGATCCTTATTTGGAGATCCCCTTTGTCCTAGGTGATTCGCCACTACTAGATTCTTCGATTCGACAGGCTTTTGGTGGAGTTTATTATCTCTATGGTGATGTAGGTCCACATGGTGTATGAGTGAACAGTAGGAATGGGTATAAGATTCATATTTGAAAATTTTCAATTTAATTTAATTTGTAAGATTTATTTTAAAAAAATATTTAAGATCGGATCAGGTTCAAATATAAGATTTTTTTTTGAATTGTTTTGATATGAGATAATAGTATAATCATCTCTTATATATTTAGGAATATTTATAATAATATTTTTCTATGTATATGTTTTTGGCATACTATCAAAATTCACTTCTAATGCTTGATATAATAGTCAATTTATTATATATTATTTTTTTAAACACTTTAACCCTTAACGTTTTATTTTGAGACAAAATATCCCATAATTAGATGAAAATTATTAATTAACTAATAATTAATATTTTTCGTTGACGTAGCAAGTCATATATGTCTAAATGTCACATCATTATAAATGTACACATGACATGTAACCATCATCACATATGTATACATGTTATATCACATGTCATCACTTATGTATTCATCACTTACGATGAGTATGCTTATCAGTTTTATGTAAATGTTCTAAAAAATTATTAGTCACTTTGATGATTCTATATAGGACCTGAATTCGGATGATTCAGGATGAAACATATTAGGGTGTTGTACTCATCACCAACCACCACTCACCACAATTATTGTTGACCATTGTCAGTCGAAATTGATCGTTATCGACGTCGATTATTAGTTCATGAAACTTATAATTCACTCATTTTGACATCCTAAATGCGGATGATGTTTCTTTCATTGAAAAATTTGAACTCAGCAAATCTATTATAAAGTAGTTCAACTTTCATTAAACTTAAATAACAATAACAAATTTATTATTAATATGATTTTAAAAATAATGACGACAAACATATAAATCATGTTTGAAGTATGATAGTTGTTTCAATGGTCAAATTTTTCATAAAAAAAAGTAATGTAAGATGGTATATAGAGGCATGTGCTCATAAAGAGACATAATATAACTAATAATGCGACTCTAAATAATTTAAGTTACCTAACAATAAAATAAAAATAATGAAAATATATCAATAAGTTATGTTAGTACTGAAAAAATGAAACAAAAATAGAAAAGTTATTGACAATGATTTTACAAACAATATTCCTTGATCTTGAATTTAAACCTATCAAAGAGTACATATATAAAAACAGTTGGACAAAATGAAAAGACATAGTTCAAGTGAACATAAATTAACTTTTAAAATATGGACAAGTAACCCAAACGCTTAAATGTGCAGTGCAAGCGAAATATAAATGATTAGTAATAACTTGAATGATTTTTTTTTTAAATTTCTTTATGATGAATGAAATTACTTTATTCCTACGATGGTTATAAAAAAAATTATAATGCGTCTAATGATTTTGTAAACCCTATATACTGAAACTTATCTTTAAAGGATTTAAAATGTAAAAAGTATTTGAAAATTTCTTAAAAATTTGTACAAATATATTTGCTTAAATATTTAAATGGAATGAATCAATGTAAGTGTATATAATATACCCTACTCAATCACTGTTCGTTGAAGGTTATAAATATGGTTCAACATGCTCATGTGTCTTTGTAAATACATTATGATCAAAATATGTTATAATTATTTTGTATATTAATAATTTGAATATCATTGGAAGTTCTGAAGAGCTTTAGAAGCATCATCTTAATTATTTAAAGAAAGTATTTGAGATATAGAATCATGAAAAAAAGTTATATCTCTACTTATAGATCGAGTACTTAAATATAATTTATTTCATATTAAATGGATCTTAAATAGATTCAAATTGAATAAAGCATATTAGTTAGTTCATGACGATTGTATCTTAGCTAATTCAAGATCATATTTTAGTTGATCCAAAACTATTATCTAAGTGCTACAAAATCATTATCTTCATATCTTCAAACATTATTTGATGTGCATGTAAATCATGTGAAAATTATTGCGAGAATATTATTTAGATAAAATTATTGACCTAACATATTTAGAAAATATAATTTGCTTCCACATGATAAGATGTAAATTATATTGTATAAAAATGTAAAATGTAAAACTCAATTGAAAAATACATCACAAAATATATTTTTCAAAAGTTTTCTTTCCTGATCTTAAAAATAATAATATAAATATTTGATGAATCTGTTCAAGTGGTAATTTGAAAGATTTATCATCAGTACATTATCTATTTCAAAATTTAAAGATTGTATTCAAGACTTAATTTTAAATACTCAAAGATCTTCAATGATATTATCATGAATATGAGTAAATACATGATGTGCTCTTTTTCTCTTAATCGAAGTTTTTTTCTATTGGATTTTCATTGGAAAATTTTTAATGAGACAACATATTATGCGTATTAAAGATATGTGTACTCTTTTTTCTTTTTTAAATTTTTTTTCCATATAATTTTTTTATCAGTAAGATTTAAATGAGGCATATTATCTTCATAGACACCCAAGAGAGAGTGTTATGAATATTTATTTAAGTGAATGTCTATTATGATTAGAATACTATGCAATAACCAACAACCAGTTGGTCTAGTAAGATGAGGCACTAGATATAATAAGATGAGGCACTAGGTCCCTTAAGCAAAGTCAGTGGTTTGAATCCTGGTGTTTGCGAATGAAGCAAACTGAGTTGGGAGGGTCGTCCTCGCTTCTACAATACCTGATCTGGATTAGTTGGTCAATAGATCGAATACCAGTGATTAATTCAAAAAAAATACTATGCAGTGAATATGATTTTACTATATTTTTATTATTAATTTTAATATATTAAAATTAGAGTTCTATATAATATATTATATGCTATTTATATCTATAAATATAAAAGTTTAAAAAATATTGTATATAAAAACATTGTGTCTCATTTTTAAAACTATATTTATCTCTTAAAAACTATATTTTATCTAAATAGGTAAAGTAAATAAATATTAGATTACATTCCATACATAAGCAATATTTGAGTATAAAATATTTTTATCACGTGTTAATTAAATAAATATAATTGATTAAATACTTTTTAAATATTTGTATTTTAATGAATAGATTATTTTACTTTTATTGCTTCTCAAAGGAGATACCAACTACTGTTGCTTTTATAACTTCCACCATTGCTGCTCCAAACAAAGGTGCCTCTTTTTCTTTTTCTCTTTTTGAAGATTGTGTTTAATCCATCGGATAAGTACGGGATCTGGGTTTTCTCTTTCTGCTTTTCCCACTTTTCCAGATCATGGAATTAGAAAGCCATTCCTTTTTAAAAGTCATTTTAAATCTTCTGGGAATTGGTAGCATTTAACTCTATACTGTTTTCCTAACGGTTTCTTGTTTTTCAATCCGATATCTTTATCTTATCTCTTTGATATGCAAAATAGGGTTTAATCTTCTTGCTTGCGCTTAGGGATTTATTCTTCGGAGAAGGCTGGAGGCTGCCGGAATTTGTAAGCGAGAAAGAAGAGCCACTACAAAAGGCAATTGTATATTCTTTTTGAAAATTGGTACTTTTTTGTTTGTTTAATTTGATTCTGAATAACCGCCTTTGGGATTTCTTCCTATCTTTGTTTGATTATGGAATTTAAAGTTGCTATAATCGTATATGTATACTTGAATATGCGAGCATATTCATGGCTACATGGACCAATGCTTGTCAATTGGGGTAGTAGATTGCCTTGTAACACTTTTGCTGATTCAATTCATTATAGGCTGCAATTGTGATGTTGTTCCCAAGTTTTTATTTGATCCTTGAGTGTTATTGAATCTTAGACTAAATGAAACCTTTCATTCCTTTTTGTGCTTTGCCCCTCGTTTTAGTGGAAGAAGAAATAACAATGCAATGTGTATTGAATCGGATACATAAATGAAACCTGCATCTCTGCGATTTTCGCTGCCATAGTATTTACTGTGACATTGATGCTGATGAAGATGATAATTTGCTGTTTTGCCCTCTTAACACATAAATGAGAATAGCAGTCTTTTTTTATGATACAAGACTTCTAATCTGTACTCGTTTGTTGTTAATATTGTTTTCAGATGGAAGTGCAAAACTCAGAACAAGGGCAAATAATTGAAATACGAGGAGATGTGCCGGCTGTGGAGACAAGCCTAGGTGGAAGTACGATATGTGGAGGTGCAGCATGTGGATTTTCTGATGCTCAAACCATTTCTAAAGATGCAAAAGAACGTTCGGCCTCTATGCGGAAATTGTTGACGGCGGTAGTGCTCTGTGTTGTCTTTATGAGTGTTGAAGTAGCTGGAGGAGTTAAAGCCAATAGTCTTGCAATCTTAACCGATGCTGCTCATCTCTTGTCCGATGTTGCGGCGTTTGCAATCTCCTTGTTCTCTCTTTGGGCATCAGGGTGGGAGGCAACTCCACGTCAAACATATGGATTCTTCAGGATTGAAATTCTTGGTGCCCTTGTTTCCATCCAGATGATATGGCTTTTGGCTGGCATCCTTGTTTATGAAGCCATAGCTAGACTTATCCATGATACAGGTGAAGTTCAAGGCTTTCTCATGTTCATTGTTTCTGCATTCGGTCTTGTGGTTAATATCGCTATGGCTATCTTACTGGGTCATGATCATGGGCATCACCATGGCCATGACCATAGTCATGGCCATGGTGGGAACAATCATGACCACCATGATCACAGTCATAGCCATGACACTGAGCCGCGTGGTCATGGTTTAAGTGTAACTTCTCACCATCACCATCATCATGGTTCGAATTCTAAGCTACACAATAAACATCATCGTACTCTTGAAGCTGAAGCTGACCATCAAGTGCCTCTGCTGAAGACATACTCAGACTGTGAAAAACAACCAGAAAAGAAGGAAAGAAACATCAATATACAAGGGGCTTATCTTCATGTCCTAGGGGATTCGATACAGAGCATCGGAGTGATGATTGGTGGAGCAATTATTTGGTGGAAGCCCGAGTGGAAAATAATAGATCTGATATGCACCCTTATATTCTCTGTTATCGTATTGGGAACAACCATCAGGATGCTGCGAAACATCTTGGAGGTTCTCATGGAGAGCACGCCCCGAGAAATCGACGCCACGAGGCTCAAGAAGGGTTTATGCGAGATGGACGAGGTTGTTGCGATACATGAACTCCACATTTGGGCCATAACTGTCGGTAAGGTGTTATTAGCTTGCCATGTCTTGATTAAGCGCGAAGCTAATGCCGACATAGTATTGAACAAGGTTGTAGATTACATCAGGAGAGAATACAATATCAGTCATGTGACTATTCAGATAGAGCGCCAGTAAAATCCATGGTGCAGTAGCTTTTGTGGTTTTATTGTTGTTGGCTGCTTTATTTTGAGGATTTATGTCCATCTTTGTCTTTGATGCACGTGTTAGCATTTATATACTCTTCTATTAAATAGAGTAGTTTTTTCGTGAGGAAAGTGCTTATTTTGCCTGTCGAACAATGAGAAAGGGCTGCCTCATTAGCCTTTTGTTTTTTATGCTTTCTCCATGTTCCTAATGATCAAATCATTTAGGTATAAAAGTATACATAGAATTTAGGGTAAACTACAGATTTAGTCCCAACTATAACTTTTGTTCCATTTTGGTCATTCAACTATTATTTTTTTTCAAAATCATACATAATGTTACATTTTGATTTCATTTTGATCACCTGCCACTAAAAAATTAATAGAATTGTTGATGTGACATTATTTTACATTTTTTTAAATGATGTGAATTAACTTATGATGACATATCAGCATCATCGTTAATTTTTTAATGGTAGCTGATCAAAAGTAAAACCAAAACGTAATGTCAAGTATGATTTTGAAACAAAAAAATAGTTGGGTGATCAAAATGAAATAAAAGTGATAGTTTGGAAACTAAACTTGTACTTTACCCTAGAATTTAACACTCCTACCAAACGTCGATCGACACATCGATAATTTATGGGATTCAGACATTCATCAAGATGTTTGCAGAGATGCAGTTGTATATTAAACAGTAATAGTTTAATGGTTTATGTATTTTGTTCTAATTTTCAGTTTAATTCTTATTTTGTTTATTGTATTATCATTCTGTTTTACTTTATCACAATTCATAAAAAATCAAAGAATTCATAAAAAATAAATATATAAAAAATATTTTAAAAACTTAAAAAGTAAAAAAAAAAGTATATACAAAATCTCTTTCTTTTTTTTTTTCAAATTTATGTTCTGAAATTCTCAAAATTGCAATTATGATTGACTTTATTTAAAAATTAAAAATCTATTATATCATTAAAAGATGAGTTTTTAAAAATAAATTTTGAAATACTTGTTTATATTTGTTTCATATGTAACATATGGACTTGAAACACTCTAACTTAAAAATAAATCCACTAATTATTAAGAATTTTGAGTTATTTAAGTTCTATTTTATAATTCAAGTAGAGTTCATAAAATTAAGAGTTGAGTTTAATAAAAAAAATCTAAAACCTTCAAGTGAAGTTGGGCCGAATGAAAAATTCAATATTATCAAATCCAATCGAATTTTACTCGTACTAATTAAATAAAATCAGTATGATCCCACCATTCATGTGGGTCCTTGAACCCACCTAATACCTGCTATACCTTTCCCGCGACCACTTTAAATAATGTATTTATAAATATAATTTAAATAAATATAAACCGATTTCTAATGAAAATAATTTAAAATATGTCATTATAACTCACATCACACATGTGGTATTATCTCAATTGTCTCCATTTCTAAAAAAAATAACAATAATTTGTTCTCACTCATTAATTGATAAATTAAAATATAACTTTGACATGTAGAATCAAACGACTGTAATGGTTAAAAGAATGATTGTTAAAGCTAGAAGTCAAGGGTTCAAGCACAAATTTTACAAGAGTGTTTGAGTGTACATTGTCAAATAATTGAATTTTTTTTAACATATTACTACCTCATAATCATTCTAGACTAATAAAAAATATTTATATAATATTTGGCCTAATACAATCCCAACCATTCAATCATCTTTAAATTTCAGAAGACAAACAAAATAATAGAAAATGAGTTATGTTTAAGATAAATTTTCGATCACTCTTTAAAAATTGAGATGTGACATATGAGTTTTTCTTTTCACTTACATAATTCATGAGTATCATATTTTTAGAATCAATATCTCATTCACCATTCAATTATTTTGTATATATAAGACACTGTTGTAAATATCACATTGATTATAATATGAATTAACAAATTAACCATTAGAATATCCACTGTAACCCACAGAAAATATGATGAATAATAATAAAAATTTAATAAAGACGAATGATTCCATCCGTCTATTCCCAAGTGTGGCTGCCAACTAGGCAGCGTAGAGAGTCCTCAACGGTCCACTCGAGTTCGGAGGCTGTGGTCCAATGCCTACGGCTGTGCAAGAAAGAACGTATGGACCATGATGTACCACAATCAATTATCCCCCTTTTCTTTATTTTGTCCTCTCTCCGCACCAAATGCTTTAAACCCTTCCAATCTAACACCAAATAACAAATGTAAATGCATAGCTCTTCCATCCTTTTTGGGTTTCTTGCATTTGCATCCCCCTCTCTACTCTAGAAATGATCAAACTTAAAGCTATCTCCATTTATGAACAAATTATAAATATATAATTATATAGTAACGTAACCACTCTGTAAAACAATTGCAATATAAATAACATCAATATTTAATGTGAAAAAAATCTTTTCATTATAAATTAGTAAGAGAGGAAAAAATTTATTATAAAAAATACAAAAAAATTACGTCTAAACCCGATTTAGAGTTTAATTAACTTACTTATAATCTTAATTCTACTATTTATTTATAGGGATAATTTTTTTTGTTTAAAAATAAAAGTTGTATAAAAATAAATATACTCAAACTAGGTTTTATTCTTTATCAGCATATAAAAAAAAAATTTTACACAAATTAAATTGTTCCGTCCGTTATTGTATATCTTAATTTTAATCTGTATTTAAAGTGATTTTTTCATAATCATGTCTGACAAAAAAAATAGATCATAAAAATCTAACAAATATTTTGATTAGTTCTTATTTTGTGGTTAATTACTCTTTGATTAGTTATTTTAAGTTGCTAACTTGACCCTTTCGTTCATTTCAATGTAGGATTGGAGATTCTAGAAATGTTGCTAAAACTGATGAAATTGTGCAATTTTTGGTTTTCTAGATTCATGACTGGATTTGTAGGCATACTTGGGGCATGACTTCGCTGACGTAATTTTCAGTCAACAGCTTCTAGAAGGTCCAGGCAGCTGATTGCGTGAAGAAGGAGACTCAACAACATTTTTTAAATTCAAATTATGATTTATTTTCCTTTTTAGGAATTGTCTTTTTAATTTTGAATTTAAATTCTTAGGGTTTTGAGGACTACAAATACCCCATTGGAGTAAGCCTCAAAGCATTGATTCATGCACTGAGCATTCAATCATTTTTCAAACTCTCTTGTTTATTTCTTTCTTTAGATTTATAAAACTTTTCTTCCTTCTATTTTACTTTCTAGTTCTTACTTTATTTTCTTTTAAAAATGCTAAGTATGGTTTCTACCATATTTAGCTAAGTTTTCCATAGCCAAAAGCTAAAGCAATGACCCGATTCTAAGTCGTGAGAATCGAAAAGCACATCATACCCTTCAGGGTTATATTTTTAGTTTTCGAAAATCAAGAATCGATAATCGACCATCCTTTAATAATCAAAGCGATTTAATTTCAAAAAGTGCACGTTGGAGTTGAATTTCGATTTTGATTAATAGTTGGGAGGAATGATCGACCTATGACACATTCGACTTCCTGTGAACACACTTAACGGCGGTCTGTTAAGGGAAACTGAAATCGAGTTAGATTCTCAATTGAGATAGTACAATCCGAGTCGGGTTTTTCAGAATTTAAAGGTGTTAAATTAATAAACGATTGTCGCGATTAATTCACAAAGAGTGGAGATCTAAAAATTGATTTTAGATTCTTGATTCATTTCAAAGAAAAACAAGTTACAGGGGTTGAGTCCTATAGACTGTAACCGGCGTGAGCCATAAGGTAAAATCTTATTCAAGGATCGATTTAAATCGAGGCAAAAGCTTTAGCACAAGGCTGATTTTTACCAATTGAATTTTCACCTTAATTTACTTCGCTTACTCTATTTTTCTTTCAAATATTTTTTAATTTCAACTCTCTAAAATCCCATTTGTTTACTCTTCTATACAAATCAAGCTTGAAATCAAGATCAAAAGCGATATGCTTATTAACATCCTAGTCCCTATGGATCGACCCTTACTTTCTCTATACTATCTTTTATATTCTTTTATTTGAGAATAAGAAACATTTTTATTTTGACATTAAACTGGCGCGCTGTCAAAATTGGCGCCGTTACCGGGAAACTATGAAAAATTATTGGTTTAATTTTCTTGTTCTTGATTTGTGACAAGGTAGAATCCGGGCACATTATAAGAATTTGATCCAAAAATCGAAGCACGAGGAAAACGAATTCACGGTCAAACACTTCAAGAAAAAAGAAAGAAACGAAAAGAGCAAGCAAATTCCGAAGACTCAATTGATGCCACATATGAAGAACTAACGAATTCAACGCAAAATCCAATAATAGAATCAATTTCCACACCCATCATCGATTCAATGCACAACAAACCAATGGAAAACCAAACCATCCACGAACTAGCCGTAACTCATACGGTACAACAACCATTCTGCATCACCTTTCCTCAAGGAGAAATACAATTCTAACTCAAGACCGAATTTCACGTGGTCTATTCACACATAAAACCTCAGGGAATATCAAAGATCAAAATAAATTAAGAGCATTTCTATTTTTTTGTATGGCATTGCAAAAGAATGGTTATTTATTACCACCAAATTTGATAAACACTTGGGCTGATTTAAATCGTAATTTTCTTAACAAGTTTTTCCAGCAGCGAAGCCAAACAAACTTAGGAAAAGAATCCTTGGAATTAAACAGAAGCATGATGAATCTCTTTACAAATATTGAGAGTGATTCAAGAAGCTATGTGCGAGCTGTCCGCAACACGGATTGACTGACACTTCTTCAATATTTCTATGAAGGTTTGCCTCCGATGGAAATAAAAATGATTGATGCTGCTAGCGGAAGAGCTATCATCAACATGACACCAAACAAAGAGAGGGAATTAATTTCAACGATGGCAGCCAACTTTCAATAGTTTGGCATTGCAAGTGAACCTAGCCAACGGATTCACGAGGTAAACACTATTTCACTTGAAAATAAAATCGAAAAATTAACTAACATCGTTAATTATCTTATTGCAGGAAATAACAGATCATCCAGAGTATGCAGGATATGTACAATGCCAGATCACCCAACCGATTGTTGCCCAACCCTACAAGAAGAAAAGCGCACAAGTGAATGCCGTGGGGAATTTTTGGACCTCCCCAAAGGACCTAAAATCCCATAGAAACAAATATAATCCAGAATGGTGAGATCATCCAAATTCCAGCTATGTGCAAAACCAGAGGTCGAATCAAGCCTATCAACAAAGACCGCCTCCACCAAAACTGTACCAATCGCCAAAGAGTTTACTCGAGTCCCTGTGGAACGATTGGGCAATCCTAAGAGATATTTCAGAATCGTACAGAGTCACACTTGCAAGAGATTGACAAGCAATTCAGTCAATTAACACAAACCGTGGGTCTCTTAGATCACACGACAAACTTCCCTCAAATCAAAGTGAACCCACGGGAGAATGTGAGCGCCATCACTCTCAGAAGAACAATTGTTGAACAATCGGTACGAGAGGAGATTGACACCAAATCCTGAAAGAATGAAGAAATGATTGACTTGAAGGACAATGAAGTAAGTGATGTCAACTCCCATGAAAAGAAGGAGGATGCCATAATCCAAAGAAAGAAAAAGAATTCAAAATCTGAACCAGCGCTATCTCCATACGTCGTGCCACCTCATTTCCCCTTTAGGTTTTAAAGAAAGACAAACAAGCAGAGGAGAGGGAGATCCTAGACATATTCCAGAAAGTTGAGATCAACAGTTCACTAATAGAAGTAATCCAGAAGGTCCCAAGGTATGCTCATTTTCTTAAAGAGCTTTGTACTACTAAAGAATATTTACCGGGTATGAGAAAGTAAATTTGGAGAGTACATTTCTGCGGTTTTCCAGCAATGACTTCCATCGAAGTTGAAGGACTAAGGCATGTTCTCCATACCTTGCAAAATTAGTAAAGTATGCATAAAGCGTGTGATGTGCGATTTGGGAGCCTCAATAAATGTGATGCCTTTATCTGTTTACAATATTCTTTCAGTTGAACCCTTAATGGACACGAGAGTCACCATTCAATTGGCGGATCGCTCAGTTGTTTACCCAGAAGGACTAATGGAGAACGTCTTAGTAAAGGTAAACAAATAAATTTTTTCGACTGATTTCTATATTATTGACATGGAAAATGACCACTCTAATACTTTATATGAGATTTTCCTTGGGCGACCTTTCCTTAGCAATACCAATATAAAGATCGATGTAAGAGCGATATTATTACAATGGAGTTTGATGGTGAGATCGTTAAATTTAATGTTTATAAAGCAATGTTGTATCCTGACAATGTTCAAAGTATTAATTTTGTTTATATGATTGAGCCTGCAGTTGATGAATTTATTCAAACTAATTTTGTTGATAAATTTTGCAGGGAATTGGACAATTTTGATGGCGAATTTAATAAGTTTGAACAAACTTTTCCATTAATTTATATTTTTTATTTGGAATTACTATACTCTTAAAATATACACTTATACCTTCTATTTTAAAGGCTCCTCGGGTTGAATTAAAAGAGTTGTTAGACCACTTAAATACGTATTTATCAGCGATAACAATACTCTACTGGTGATTGTGTCGAACAAATTAACCAAGGAAGAGGAAGAGGACCTTGTGATAGTATTGTGTGCGCACAAAGGAACTAAATGAGCTATTGGATGGAAAATTGCTAATATTAAGGGATTAAGTCAATCAACATCGGGAAAGGAGCTAAACCATCATGAGAGGACACCGCCGACTAAACCCACCGATGATGAAAGTGGTAAAGAAAGAAATTTAGAAGCTTTTAACGCATATGCTATATCCAATCTTGGATAATAGTTAGGTAAGTCCGATTCATGTTGTTCCCAAGAAGACCAATGTTACGATAGTAAAAAACCTTAAAGGTGAGTTAATTTCGACTAGTGTACAAAATAGATGGCGAGTCTGCATTGATTACAGGATGCACTCTTTAACTAAAAAAATCACTTTCCTTTACCTTTTATAGATCAAATGATAGAAAGATTACTCGATAAAACTCACTATTTATCTTGATGGGTTTTTAAGTTTCTTCCAAATATCGATGGCACCCGAAGATAAAGAAAAGACGACTTTCATGTGCCCCTTTGGAACGTTCGTTTATAGGCGAATGCCCTTCGGACTAAGCAATGCGCTTGCCACATTTCAACGGTTTATGCTCAACATTTTTTTCTGATTATATTGAGAAAGGTATAGAGGTATTCATGGATGACTTCATGGTTTATGGTAACACCTTTGAAGAATACCTTTATAATTTATCTAATTTTTTAAAGCGGTGCCTAGAATTCAACCTTGTTTAAAACTAAAAAATGAAATTTTATGGTTGATAATGATTGATTCTAGGACACATTGTTTTTTCTAACGGAATTATGGTCTATAAAGGCAAGAACAACATTATTTGCTCACTCCCTTACCCTACCACGGTAAAGGAAGTACATTATTTTATTGGCCATGCATGATTTTATTGACGATTTATCAAGGACTTTCAAAGATAGCGTGAAAACGTGTTATTTTGATGTCAAAAATAAAAATGTTCCTTAATCTCAAATAAAAAGAATATAAAAGATAAGTTCATCGCTCTTGATTTTCCTTTCAGGCGTGATTTGTAGAGAAGAGTAAACAAAGGGGATTTTAAAGAGTTGAAATAAAAAAGATTTGAAAGAAAAATAAAGAGAGTAAAAGAATTAAATTAAATGAAAATTCAATTGGTAAAAATCAACCTTAGGCTAAAGCTTATGCATCGATTTAAATCGATCCTTGAATAGGATTTTACCTTAGGGCTCACATCGGTTACATTCTGTAGGTCTAATCCCTATAAGTTATTTTTTTTCAAATAAATCGAGAATTAAAATCAATTTTTAGATCTCAACTCTTTGTGGATTAAAAGCGACAATCGCTTATCAACTTAACACTTTTAAGATCTGGAAAAAACATGAATCAGATTCTACTGTCTCGATTGAGAATCAAACCCGATTTCAGTTTCCCTTAGCAGACCACCGCTAAGTGTGTTCACACAAAGTCGAATGTGCCACAGGCTGATCCTTTCTCCCAACTGTTAATCAAAACCGAAATTCAATTCCAACGTGCACTTTTTGAAATGAAATCGTTTTGATTGTAAAAGATGGTACAATACCAATTCTTGATTTTCGAAAACTGAAAAATGTAACCCTGAAGGGTATGATGTACTTTTCGATTCTCATGACTTAGAATTGAGTCATTGCTTTAACTTTTGGTTATGGGGTTTAGGGTAGCATGATTGAATTCATGCTTAGAATTTTAAAAGAAATTAAATTAATTCGAAAAGAAAATAAAATGAAAAAAGAAAACTTTTTATAAAAACTAAAGAAAGAAAATAACGAAAAGCTCATCAGTAAATGATTCAAAGATCCCTATGAGGATTTGAGGCTTACCCCAATGGGTATTTAGTCCTCAAAAACCATAAGAAATCACATTTAAAATTAAAAAGATAATTCCTAAAAAATAAATAAAATAAAAACAAACTCTAATTTGAATTCAAAAATACGATTGAGTCACCTTCTTCACGTAAGCTGTTGACTAGACCCCTAGAAGCTGCTGACTGAATGCTACGTCAATGAAGTCCTGCCCCAAGTCATGCCCACTAATCTAGTTATGATTCCAAACAATAAAAATTGCATAATTTCATCAGTTTTAGAAACATTTATTGAATATACTATCATGCATTGAAAGGGAACAAAAAAGGACAAGTTAGCAACTTAAAATAGCTAATCAAGGAGTAATTAACCATAAAATATTGCATAATTTATGAACTAATCATAGCACAACTGTTATGCAACCTTATTAAAAAAAGATAAAGTCTTTGACTTCAACCCGGAATGCAAAAAATAGTGGAACACATTGAAGGAAAAGCTAATCACGACACCAATTGTGCATCCATCAAATTTGGAATATACATTGGAGTTTATGTGTGACACCTCCGACACTAGTGTTAGCGTGGTTCTCGGTCAAAAAATTGGTAAAAAGCCACATGTTATTGCTTATACGTCCCACTCCTTAGACTCGGTTCAGAGAAATTACTCTACAATCGAAAAGAACTTCTTACCATAGTATTTACTTTAGAAAAAATTCGATCATATTTATTGGGTACTAATATCATCATTTTCTCTGATCAGCCTTACGTTACCTGATGAGCAAGAAGGAAGAAAACCAAGGCTTATTCTTTATTCTTATTCTGTATGAATTCAACTTGGAAATTAAAGATAAGGAAGTGCGAGAGAATTTAGTGGTTGATCACTTGAGTCATATTCCCCACCTCATCTGATCCACCAATCAAAAAGGAATTTACCGAAGAACATTTGATGTTGGCATAGAAAAAGACTTAACCATGGTTTGCCGACATGGTAAACTATTTGGCTATAGGTAAAATTCTGGTACATCTACCATAGGCGGTGATTAATAGAATTAAGAGGGTCTTGGTTTTACATTTTGGGACGAGCCTTATCTTTGAAAGCACTGCTCTGATCACATAATCCAGTGTTGTGTCGTTGAAGAAGAGGTAAACTCGATCCTTGATTTCTGTCATTCATACTTGTGTGTCGGTCATTTTGGACCAAAGCGAACTGCTCACAAGATTTTAGATTGCAACCTTTTTGGTCGAATATATTTAAAGATGCTTACTTTTATTGCAAATCATGTGAAAAGTGTCAACGAGTAGGTAATCTGAGTCGTAGAAATGAAATTCCTTTAAATCCGATACATATATATGAATTATTTTATGTATGGGGTCTTGATTATATTGGTCCTTTTGTCATATTTTGGTAATACTTATATTATTCTCGATGTAGAAAATGTTTCAAAATGGGTTGAAGCGAAAGCAACTGGTAATAATGATGTGAGAACAATTATGAAATTTTTGAAAAATTTTATTTTTTTAGGTTTGGCATACCAAAGGCGATCATCAGTGACAGAGGAACCCATTTTATCAGTCATATTATCGAGACGCTCATGAAGAAGTTTGGCATGACGTATAGAATCACCACGGATTACCATTTGCGAACAAATGGCAAGCGGAGGCGTCAAATCGTGAAATTAAGGTGATTCTAGAGAAGATCGTTAAGCTGGATCGGAAGGATTGGAGCTAAAAGTTACCCGATACACTTTGGGCGAATAGGAATGCTTATAAAGGGGCGATTTAAATGTCTTCATACTGCCTTGTTTTTGGTAGACCGTGTCATTTTCTGGTTAAACTTGAATATCACACTTATTGGGCAATGAAGCAATGTAAAATGGAGATGGAAGCCATCGGAGAACCGTGGAAGCTACACATTCAAAGTTAGAAGAAATTCGATGAAACTTAAGCTTTTCTTATTTAATTCTAAACTTAAGCTTTTTGCATGTAAACTTCGATCAAAGTGGCTCGGATAATTTATAGTGACTCAAAATTTTCTTGTTGGATTAGTTGAGGAGATCAAATTAGAAGAACTCACGCTTTAAAAACCAGGTTGTCGAGCTAACGACGTTAAACAATAACGCTTAATAAAAGGCAACCCATTTCGTTTCTTTTAATTTGTTTTCAATTTTCAATTTTTGTTTGTTATTTCTGATTCTTGTTCATTTTTTTACATTTTTAATTTTTAATTATTAATTTGAATTTTGCAGGTACCCCGAGCATTTTAATTCAATTTCGGATGAAGTCGAGGCAAAACATTGATTCAATTTAAGCAAGAATCGGCCAAATTTATGGCCAATTTTGGAGCCAAACACATGAATGACAGCAACAATTTTTCCCTGCTATAAACGCACCATTTCATTAATGCCAAGGGAGGAGATTGACACACATTAGCACCCAAATTATGACCGGTGCAGGTTAGCTTAACCCAATTAAACCATGTCACATTGCTGCCCACATTCCTACCATCTTTCCCCTCCAATTTCTTTGTAAATTCGGCTGACCATAGTGATCAATCCCAATCAAATTCTTTTTGATTTGATAAACCATCCCCTTATTACTCTCCCTTTTAAATTAAAATAACCCAATCCCCTTATCACCAAAACCCCATACCAGATTAAACTCCTACCCTACCCCCCACGCTAATCACTTAAAAAAATTTAACTCTTCCCCTTCTTTTATTCACCAGACGAGACCAAACAACCATCAAACACCATCACCACCCCCCCACCTCACCGCCGTTAGCGTGCACCGTCGTGCCCTTACCATTCCACCACCGCCAAATGTGTCATTCTCCTGCTGCTGTTTCTTTTCTTCTTTATCCGATCAAGAATCATAGTGAGAACAAGAAACCAATCGAGAAATCTTTCACACCCACTAGTTAATCTTGGTGGTGGTCGACGCTGTTTCACCGCGCCCCTAGTGATAGATGTTCCAAACAGCTCTGACTCGTTGCCACAGCTTGATCCCGTTTCTCAATCAGCCGCTTGACGTGAAGAGAGACGTGCACAACACTCGCTGCTCGTTCGTCCACACCCGAGTCGATGTCATCCACCTCTGTCCATTTATTATCATCCAATTTTATACTGCCACCGAAAGGTTCTGCCGGTCTATCTGGACCACGACAGAACCAACCATCCTCTTCTGCCACTCTCACTTTTTATTCAATGCCATTCGCGACACATTTGCAATCGATGCCGGATGCGCCCATTCATCTGCTGCTCATTCGGCAGTGCCCGAACAACCCGTGATAAACTCTAATCCTGACGATATTGAACTATTACCTATGTGGTATCCTTTTATGATTTTTCAGATGACTTTATTTCTGGATTTTCGAATCCGCTGCTATAACCAGGTCCGAGCCGACGTATTCCTCCATTCAAACACACGACTAACACCCATGTTCACCATCATTTGGCATAAGTTACGAGAAAGCCCTTCCTATGATGATCATGCAGCCGATCACGGCCATTATCGCGAGTGTCATCGAAGAGGGCGCACCTTCTCTGTACCAGACAAGGAAGTACTTCAGGGTTATCTCGACTTTGACGATGAAGAGGCTTGGCGGCTCGATAGTATCCGACACCTTAAGTTCTAAGTTTGTAAGTATATTCCCGATCACACTCTCGATTCCTTACATTTGCGTGATTCTTTCATGAATTATTTTGATGCGATTAATTGGCGTTCTTACTCTGAAATTAGATATGCTACTTATTACGAATTGTTTTTTGAATTTTATACGACTTTTACATTTTTGCCAAATCATATTGCGTTTAATGCAACACTGAGTGTGATTTCCTTTAGATTACTTGGACAACATTTCGTTCATTCACTAGCGAATTTTAATTTTTCTATGGGGTTCGTGACGGATGTCAGAGACCATGATTTTCTAACCTCTTTAAGTGAGATTCTGCAGGACTTCAATGTTAATGTGGCTTATGAAGGACATACCGGTTCACCCAGTGCTACCTACAATGTGTGCAACACCAAGGGATGACACATTCACGATCTCGTTCTCCGCTATACACATCATTTTCTTGTATATAACTATTCCAAACGTAATGACACTACATTCACTGAGTAAGGTGTTTGGACTCGATGGGACTCCTCGCTGAAACTCCTAGTGCACCACACATTGTCCCTCTCGAAACGATTACCCCGGGCAATGATCTTGAATTTCTTCGGAGGACTACTCAACCCGCATCACCGGAGGAGCAACCACATTTGGATATGCATAGTGAAATTCACGAGCTGTATGGTCGGCTTGACTCCATCGAGACCAACATTGCTGAAATTCTCTCCTATCTTCGCCCGGGGCATTCATGACGTGATCGATGCCGCGACCGACATTAATCGGGGAGTATTTTCACCCTATCTCTTTTGCATTTTATTTTTGCTCATATTTGGGCAATTTGATTTTAAGTAAGGGGTGGAATTAGAAATCAAGTTAATTATTGCTTATCCTTTGTGATTGAAATTGAGTTATTTCTTGATTTGAATTGTTGATAATCTTGGTTGCCGATCTTTAGTTTGATTTAATTTCTTGTGTTTCTTTGTGAAATCAATCTTGTCTTGTTGAGTTTAGGATGCAAGATAGCATGTCATGATTAGTTTAGGTACATTTTTTGTGGTAATTTCATGAATTCGTTGATTAAATTGGATGCATAACTTAGTTCAATAAAACTTTCATGTGAGTTTTGAACTTAATGAGCATATATTTTATTCTTGCTCTTTATTCTAATTGAGTGCGCCGAAGTAATTGATTGCATTCTAGAACTTGTAACTTGATGCTTGTTGAGACTACACATTTTGATTGTGATGCTTTAATGTGATAGAGACATTAAGATTAAACCCATTTTTCTTCCCAAAAAAAGCCTACCTTTTTTATTTTCCCCTTAGTGAACCATTTTGAGCCTTATATCATTTTGTTTGATTTACAACAATTTTGAAACCAAGTCGATTTTGTTTCCCCCATCTTTTTGTTACCCCTTTTAAAGTTTGATGGTAAAATTCAATTGACACCCAAGATCACGGATAATTAGGGATAGATAAAATTTAATTCGTTTAAAAAATTATTATTTTTATTTAAAATAATTTTAAAAATCTTAATTTGATTTGATCCGGTTTCTAATTTCATACTCTTGACTAGACTTGATTTAAAAAAAAAAATAAAGTTTGAATTGTAAAATAAGATTTATTAGTTCAACTAACTCGAAATATTTGAACTTAACTCGATCAAATACTCACTCGTACAATCAGTGACAAGCTCACATGAGTGGATGAGCGGAACCTGATAATATCCTAGGTTTACGTGTGAAGATTAAACTTGAAGGAAAATAGAGACCAAGTTGTCTAAGACATAACTAAGTGAAATGAAACTAAAGTGAGAAAAAGAGAAGTAAAATATACCTTAACTGGAGAGGGTTCGTGCCTGAAAAATATAATCACACGAAATACATAAACCCTTTCGCTTTTTCTTTCACTCTCTCGGTCTGTTGAGGTCAACAACTAGGTAGATGAAGTTGGTTGTAACATTCAGAGGAGTTAGTTGTTGTCCATTGTTTCATTTCGTATTTGGATCTTATTGATGAGAATAAATAAATTATATTAATTATATATTTGAATGGTGAATGGAGAATTACAGTCGGGATCAAACGACTATTGATCGGTATCAAAATCTTCTCTCTTTTAATAGAAGTAGAAAAAAAGTGAAGACAGATTTCATATCCTTATTTTAGTCTTAGCCAGAGGTTTATAATGATTTTAGTAATGATATCATACCTAGAGTTATGATGACTATTTGTAAATAAGTTTAGTCTTGGTAATTTACTTGAGATTGTCAAATTCTGACTTTTCAATAAATGTTAGATGTTTGATATCCTATTTTTAGATATGTTACACTTAGTTTCCTCTACAAAGAAATTCTAGGAAAATATGATTATGCAAAAAAAGTTTATGTGAAAATTGAACTCAGGTAGGAGATTAAGATGAGATACAATAGATGTAATTATTAGGTCAAAAGAACAACGCATCCACTTTACTTCCCTCATTGTAGTGAGACGAGTGGGTGGGAGATATTAGCTTCAACCTAAACGCCACCCTCCCCAAACAAAAAAGAAAATCAACCTTCCTGTTTCTCTAGAGACTCTTGAGCCCTAGCAAAACCAAAAAAGTAGAAGCTTATAGTAACAGCATGTCATGGTTTCTGGTGTTCTTTTTGTCTGTCTGTTTGTTGGTTTTTCTTTTGATCTCAACTAGTCCAATCAGTCCTCTCTTTTCTTCCTTGTTAGGTTTGGTTGGTTGATTTTTCTTCCTTTACCTTGATCGTCAAGATCCACCATGGATTTGGGTCATCAAGGTTAAATGAATAAGAATAGATGGGTAAAGGTAAGCTCAAATTTTCCTATTCTTCATCTTCTTCTTCTCCTTCTCAGTACAAATGCATGTCTGCAAGCGCAACTGATTTAAGCCTCGAGCTTAGTAGTGATGCAAGGTGCTGTCGACATGGAAAAGAAACACATGTTTGACAAAGTAGTAGCTCCAAGTGATGTAGGGAAACTGAACCAACTTGTTATCCCAAAACAACAAGATGAGAAGTATTTTCCATTGGATTTTTCCACCAACGAGAAAGGCATTTTGTTGACATTTGAGGACAGAAATAGGAAGCCATGGAGATTCAGATACTCTCATTGGAATAGCAGCCAAAGCTACGTGACGACCAAAGGCTGGAGCCGTTTTGTCAAGGATAAGAAACTTGATGCTAGGGATGTAGTCTCATTCCAAAAAGGAGCCAAATTATGAGGCCGATGTAGGTTAGTTTAAACCAATTAAACCATGTCACCTTTCCGCCCACATTCCCACCATCTTTCCGCCCCAATTTCTTTGTAAATTCGACTGACCATAGTTACCAATCACAATCAAACCCTTTTAAGTTTTGATAAACCCTCCCCCTTTCAATCCCCTTTTCAAACTTAAATAATCCATTCATCCTATCACCAAACCCCAATACCAAATCAAATCCCTTCAGTTTTAAACCCTACCACACGTGAAACAATTTAAAAGATTGGCTCTTCCCCTTCTTTCTATTTTTTCGAGCGAACCACACTCAACCTTCACCCTTTCTTCTTCCACGTTACAAAACAAGAACCAACCTACCATCAAACAACATTACTGCCGCCCCATCTCACACCCATTAGCCGTGCGCCTCTGTTCCCTTACCATCCCACCGCCAGAATACAATTCACTGCTACTGTTTCTTCTTTTCTATATCTAATCAAGTATCATGGTGCGAACAAGGAACCAATCGGGCAATCCATCTCGCCAACCGATTAATCTTGGTGGTGACCGACGCCGTTTCACCGTGCCCCGGTGATCGACATTTTGAGCAGCTTTGACTCGCTGCCACAACCCCTCATATGCCTCAATCGCCTCCCATTCATGCATCGAAGCCTACTGCCCAACGAGGAGGAGGACGTACACCCGAGTCGCGTGCTCACTTGCCTACACCTGAGCCAATGTCATTTGCCTCTATTCATTACTCTTCTCCGATTTTATGGTTCCCCCGTAAGGTTTTTCTGATCCATCTGGACCACGGTAGAACCGATAATCCTCTTTGGCCACTTCGATGTTTTATTTGATGTCATCCGCAACACATTCGTAATCGATGCCGGATACCACCCATTCATCTGCCACTTATTCGGCTGTACCTGAACAACTCGAGGTAAACTCTAATCCTGTTGATATTGAACCATTACTAATGTGGCATCCTGTTTGTGGTTTTCAGATAATTTCGCATCTGGATTTTAGAATCCGCCACCACAACCAACACCCGATCCGAAGTATTGCTCTATTCAAACACACGACCAATACCCATGTTCACCATCTTTTGCCTCGAGTTATGAGGAAGCACCTACCCACGATGAACAAGGACCCAATCACGGCCATTATCGCAAGCATCATCAAAGAGGGCGCTTCTTCTCCGTACAGGCTAAGGAAGCACTTCAAGGTTATCTCGACTTTGACGATGAAGAGGCTTGGCGATTTGACAGTATATGGCACCGTAAGTTCCAAGTTTGTAAGTATATTTACAATCACTCTTGATTTCTTACATTTTGTGATTCCGCCATGAATTATTTTGATTCGAATGACAGGTGTTCTTACTCTGAAATTAGATATGCTACTTATTACGAATTGGTTTTTGAATTTTATACGACTTTTACATTTTTTCCAAATTGTATTGTTTCTAATGAAACGCCGGATGTGATTTCTTTTAGATTACTTGGACAACATTTCGTTCAATCACTAGAAAATTTTAATTTTTTTATGGGGTTCGTGACGGATGTCAGGAACCATGATTTTCTAACCGCTTTACGTGAGATTCTGTAAGACTTCAATGTAGATGTGGCATAAGAAAGACTTACCGGTTCACTAGGTGCTGCCTACAATGCGCGTAACACTAAGGGATGGCATATTCACGATCCTGCTCTCCGCTACATACACTAGTTCCTTGCATATAACTATTCTATATGTAACAACACTACATCCTCGCTGAGTAAGATTGAATTATTTTTTATGGTGTTTGCACATCAATGTGAAGGTAAATTTGGGTTTTTGGTTCGCATGCGTCTTCGAGCGTGTTGTGCGTTCCGATCACCCATTAATACTCGATCCTTATATTACTTGCCTTGCGTCTCATTTATTTCCATTGACATTTGATTGTAATCAATTCACTTATGCCTTTGCATTGGATCATTTGGATGCTAGGATTTTGGACTCGATGAGACTAGCTGGAATTTTCAATGTGCTACACATTGTCCCTCTCGGCACGATTACCCTATGCAATGAGCGTTTATTTCTTTGGAGGAGCACCCACCTTCAGACGTGCATAGTGAGATCAACGAGATGCATAGCCGGCTTGACTCCATTAAGATCAATATTGCCAAGATAATTTCCTACCTTCGATCGGTCCCTTCACGACGTGGTCACGGCCGCGAATGACATTAATCGGGGAGTATTTTCACCATCTCTCTTTTGTATTTTTATTTTTTTCTCATATTGGGGCAATATGATTTTAAGTGAGGAGGGTGGAAATATAAATCAAATTAACTTTTTCTTATTCTTTGAGATTGAAATTGAGTTATTTCTTGATTTGAATTGTTGATAATCTTGGTTGAAGATCTTTAGTTTAATGTAATTTCATTGCGTTTCTTTATGAAATCATCACGTTCTTGTTGAATTTAAGATGCAAGATAGCATGTCATGATTAGTTGATGTAAAATTTTCATGGTAATTTCATGAATTCATTGATTGAATTGGATGTATGACTTAGTTCAATAAGTCTTTCTTGTGAGCTTTAAGATTAATGAGCATATCTTTTATTCTTGCTATTTGTTTCATTTGAGTTTTTTAACTAATTGATTGCATTCTATAATTTGTAAGTGCAGAAATGGGAAAATTGGTGGTCATTTCGTAAGAAAGGAAAAGTTTGATGCCTATTCTGAAAACCTAGGAAAAGTAAGGACTTATGATTGATTTACCTTTTTTAATCACAAACCTCACCCTTTTCTATTTTATCGTGCAATCGCTCCCTATTTTCTTTTCCATATTGCCCCTTTTTTTTATGTTGTTTCACTCTTCTTCGTCGCAGTTGTATGTCGTACGATCGACAAGGTAAGGGCATCAACCAACAACCGAGTGTCCCCTCGAACCTCGATCGTTCTTATCGTCATTGAGCGATATTGGGTTGTGAAACCCACGTGATCGACCATAAAAATGGCCTGCTGCCGTCGTGTTCTGGCCGTTTATGGACACCAATGGGATGAGTTCTCGTTGGAGAAGACCCAAGTGACCCACACTCAATCGTGGAACCCTTTATTGGTTCTGTTTTATTCTGATAGTGGTGGCTGATCGTTTAAGGCTACAACAAGTGTGGCCGCGAGATCATCGGCCCTTGGGGACCGTCGCCGGTGCATCGTTGTGGTCGACAATCCACAGTTTTGGCACTGACATAATATTATTTGAATCAGAAGCTACTACCGGGTCCTTCTATCGCATCAAAAATATTATTGTTCATAGTTGAGTATTATTTGATGTGAGGATTCTAGATTGGGATTTGATTCGATCGTCGAAAAATTTTGCAGGTGGAAATTTCGAACTGGGAACCGAGTTACCACCTCCTCCACCGTTATCTGCGAACTTTGAACGGACCCGTATTAATCTTGTTGAGCCTAAGTGATAGTTGCTAATTTAGTTATTTTAATTTTTTAGATTAATTAGATTAAATTATTTAGTAATTTTAAAATTATTCTGTAAGAACTGATTCGGGTCGAACCGTTACTCGAGTTGATTGTGATAGGCACTTCGATCGACGTTAGCTATTTTTTGAGGTGTGTCTCTATCTGGTGCTAAATCTTGTATGTGATAATTGTTTGATTGTCAGAATTTGAGTGGAACATGATTACTTTATGGTAATGATGAATTAATTATATTTCTTATAGCATGTTGATTGAAAGTTGACTTCGAGCATGATGATTATGTGACTTTGATGTATCAGTTGAACTCCATAAAAGTATGATATGTGATATGTGTTATTTATTGGACTTAGATTATTTGTATATGTAGTTATTATAATCAGATAAGATCAAAATTCAGATATATGATATTCGAGTATGTGTTATTCGGATATAATGTTATTCGGATATGTCTACCATTTGCATGTCATATTAGGACAAATTTTGATAGGGGAAATTCAATGCATTCACTTGACGAGGTGAATCTCTTTATCAGATTCAGTGGTCTCTGTCTTTGTGGAGGACCCCTCTATTCGAATATGGAGTGATTGTAATTTGAGTGGTTCTGGGGAACCCAATTACTGATGGAGTGTTTGGAGTATGGGTGGGTGCATAAGTATTTTTATATCATTCAAATATATAGTTATCAGTGTTGATTCGGACTATGAATATTTGTGGTTGATTCGGACTATGCTATGACTTATGTTTGTTTGCACTTTACAGGCACACTAAGCTTTATAGCTTACTTCCCCTTAGTTTCTTCCTTTTAGATTCTCAAGCTAGGTGAATCAATACTTGGAGTTTAACATTATTTCTTACTCAATATTTTTATAGTATAGTATTTATTCGGACTTTTTGTTCATTATTTTATTTGGATAATGTTTATTATGTTTAAATATTTTTGGGACATTGGATATAAATTTTGGTTGGGACATTGGGACTTGAATTTGATAAATATTTGATTTACGTTTTTATTTATTATTGATTTATTTCAATTACTTTAAGTATTCAAATTCTTTAAATGCGAGTGTTAATTTCCAATGCATTTTAAATAACCTTTAGGTACGATTCAGGGATTTAATCAATGGGTTCTCTGGATCTGGCCTGTTTCATCTTGGTCGGGTAAATGAGTTACAGTAATTGGGAAAATCTATCTGAGACCTTCAAATGGGCACCGATTCATACTCGTGGCCTGTTTCATCTTGGTAGAGGCAACTTCATATACTAATATGACACAATCGACCATCTCCAAATTCCTGAGGAAAGAAATCAATTGTTGATATGGTATGCTAGAAAAGATCATCATAGATAATGCACTTAACCTGAATAACAAAATGACGGACAATGTGTGCAAGCAGTTTTAACATAAAGCACCATAACTCCACTACCTACCAACCAAAAATGAACGGAGCGGTAGAAGCCGTAAATAAAAATATCAAACCGATAATGGAGAAAATGGTCAAAAAAAATATAAAGATTGGCATGAGAAGCTGCCATTCGCGCTGTTTACATATCAAACCTCTATGCGAACTTCGACTGGGGCAACACCATTTTCTCTAGCATACGAAATGGAAGCATGCTACATATTGAAGTAGAAATTCCATCACTTTGAGTGCTTTCGGAAATAAAATTGGATGACACTGAAACGCAAACCAGATACGACCAATTAAACCTAATCGAGGAAAAGATGTTGAAAGCCATCCCATGGCCAAATGAACCACAAAAGATGATCCCCACATGAAAAAAGTTTGTTCGAGGGAGTTTCATTAAGGCTATTTAGTTTTAAAAAGATCATACCTATTTAAAAAGATTTTTAAGGAAAATGGATGTTAAATTGGGAAAGACCTTATGTCGTGAATAAGGCTTTTTCCAGAGGTGCTTTAATCTTGACTAAGACGGATAGACCATAATTACCTAATCTAGTAAATTCAGATGCCATCAAGAGATACTTCGCCTAAAGTTAAAAAACTTAGAGTGAAACTCGTAAAGGGCGCTCTAAGAAAAAAATTAGAGTGAAAACTCAAAAAGGGCGCCCTAAGCCAAAAAAAACTTATAGTGAAAACCCACAAAGGGCACTCTAGGAAAAAGGTTCAAGATGAAAACATGCAAAGGGCATCTTGAAATCAAAGGAGGTCTCTGGTTAAAACTTGCAAAGTGTGACTTGGGTAATGATTCAGGGTTCATACAAGAAGAGATCATGAGTAAAATGGCATCACTAAAAACACCCAAATTATTGTTGAATGCATATGAAATTCAACTATGGCATCAAATATTCACATGACACTTAATGACCCGAGAAGAATTTCACACTCTTCAGGCATTGGCATAACCTTCGAGAACCTCTTGACACAAGTGGCACTTAATCCTTCTTACGGCGTGCCAATTTAGGGAATCTATGTCTTTGATATATAATAACCTATTCTGCCTTTTCTGTCATTTTCTCTTTTAAGTGTTTGTCATGTAATAATAAAAAACACTCCATTTTCGAATATAATAAAATAAAAGTTCTTTTTTTTGAAAGCCTATTTGTTGTTTCACATTTGCATTGAAATTAAGTATGAATAGTTTATTTACCTTGAATAAAGATCATTGAATATTACTGTACAAAAATTTCTTGAAAAGTGCAAGCATTTCAGAAGACAAAAGAGGCTCTGATATGGGACTAGTGGAAATGGTCAGAAATCACCTCGATAAGCCTTATCTGTCCCAATACTAATCAAAGTTTCCCTACAGATTCATGATGAGGTCACGACCTCACAATCACCAAAGTTGTTTGCAAGACACCAGGAATCCGAAACATGAGAAAAGTTCAAGATTAAAAAGAAAGATCAAGACCTCTCTCCTAAAGACTGAAAAAACTAAAATGGCATACTTGCATTATAGGAATATTAACATCACATTCATGACATTACATTCATCACGAGCATAAGTCTATAATTTTGTAGATTTCTAAACTCGAAACACGTCAAGAATCGACTTAAATCGTGATACAATAGTCGTCCATAATATAGTTTAACTCAACAATGAGGAGTTATTTTTCAAACCAAGGTCTTCAGGTTGAATTTCAACTTCACTGTGAAGGATATTGGACTAGAAAAAGATTCGAAACCGACTGCATTTTGGCATAACTCAACGGCGAGGAGCCATCTTCTAGACAAATCTTTTCGAAGTCAATCTCAACTCCATGACAGAGGATATTGGGTTTGAAAACTAATCCACAATCGAATATAGTCTAGCTTAACTAAGCGGTGATAAGCTAGTTTATAGTCGAAGTTTTCAGGCCAAATCTCAACTTCATGAAAAAAAATTCTTGACCCAGAAACACATCCAGAATCGACTGTATTTTGGCTTAACTCATCGGTGATGAGCTATCTTCTAGTCAAATATCTTTGAAGTCAATTTCAACTCCACGACAGATGATATTAAGTCCAAAAACCAATCCAAAATCGACTGCAATCTAGTTTAAATTAATTACAAGGAGCTAGTTTCTAATCAAGTTTTCAGGCCAAGTCTCAATTTTACAACGAAGGATTATTGACCCGGAAACTTATCTAGAACCGACTATATTTTGGATTAACTCAGCGACGAGGAGCCATCTTCCAGTTAAATCTCTTTAAAGTCAATCTCAACTCTACGGTGAAGGATATTAGGTTCGAAAACCAATCCAGAATCAGCTTCAATCTAGCTTAACTCAACAGTGATGAGCTAGTTTCCAGTCAAAGTTTTCATGCCAAGTTTCAACTTCACGAAAGATGATTCTTGACCAGGAGACGCATCTAGAACCTACTGCATTTTGGTTTAACTCAGCTCCGAGGAACAATTTTCCAATCAAATCTCATTGAAGTCGATATCAACTCCACGACGGAGGATATTGGGTTCAAAAACCAATCCAAATCGATTGTAGTCTAGCTTAACTTAGCGATGAGCTAGTTTTTAGTTGATGTTCTCAGACCAACTCTTAACTTCACGACGGAGAATTCTTGTCCCAAAAACACATCCAAAAACTGATTTCAATTTGACTTAACCCAGTAGAGAGAAGCCCTATTCCAGTAACATATTTTAAAGTTAGATTTCAACTCCACGACGAAGGATATTCGGCTTCAAGAATGATCATCTACAACTTCGACTCAGATTTCAACTTGACGACAAAAGATATCAAAATTCAAAGAAAACACAATTCAACCAAAGTTTGATTCGATTCTTGAAGAAAAGCCAATGTCTCAACATCATAAGAGCGAGCTCGTTTTTGGAATCTATTTCTTTTGAGATCCGAACAATTTTTTTTCTTTTTATCTTTGCACCATTGTCCTTAAACGACAACAAGCACAACTATTTAAATGCATTCAATTAAGCCACTTATTGTTAATATTTAACGGAGAAACTGATATGGCCGTTAAAATATTTGGTATATTACACATTTGGTCATTGCTACTTATATTATATCAATTTGGTCATAGTTTATTTATTAAAATAAATATAATATAAAATTATTTGATATATTTATAATTTTATTTTTTATAAAAGTATTTTGAGAATAAAGTAGTGATTAAAGTATAAAAAAAAATAAAGAATTGATTTTAGGATAGAATTTAAAAATAGAATTGTTGTAAAAATTCAAGTTGAATAAAATATATGGTAAATTAGATATTTACTCACCTAATTATTTGTGTAGTTTTGTTTTAGGCACCAAAGTATTTGTTTTTTTTGTGTGCAAATCATCACTAAATTACATTTTGGTTTCATTTTGATAAACAATCATTAAAAAATTAACGATGATATTATCATGTCACCATAAGGTATACCACATCATCATTGAAAAAAATAAAAAAATCAAGTCAATAGTTATGTTAATTTTTAATAGTAGATGATCAAATGAAATCAAAACCTAACACTAGTGAAGATTTTGAAAAACAATAATTAGATAACCTAACAGAACAAAAGTAATATTTAAGTTTTTAAATATATAATTAATCTTTTTTTATTAAGAAAATTTCTCTACATGTGATAAAAAAAGCTTTTAAATTCATATTAATTTGGAGTAAGTATAGATGATAAATGTTCTAATATAACTCTCAACCATTTGATCGCGTCCCAAAATCCATAAAATTAAATGATTTATAATGATAACTTTTTTATTATTATATACTACCTTCTTTAGTATTATCATAATTCATTGTTTTGTGACGGTATATGTAACACCCCAAATTATGTGATAGTAGTTTCGGGTTTTCCCGAGAGACAAGTGGATTCCACATAATTTATAATCCAAGTTGTTGGGCTTAATTGTGTTGGTCTTGGGCTTAATTGGGTTGGTCTTGGGCCCAATTAGCCATAAAAGGAGATTTTTGCATAGTAGGAAGATGAAGAGGGACTAGCAATGCAATTAGCTCATTTTTAAAAGATGAAGACTTTTATCTTCTCCTATTTCCTTCTCTCACTTTCTCTATCCTCATTTCATTTTCTCTAAATTTCTTAGCTAGGTAAGAACTTGATCTAAATTTAAACTTCAAATTTGTTCTTATTTCCCCTAGCAGTATTTTTTAATGAATCAAAACTTGGGTTCTTTGGTTGGAAGAAAAAGTTATGGGTTTCTATCCAAATAAAAAACGGAAGGTGTGTGGCTAAGCAAGGAACCTCATTTCAGGATTCAATCATCAAGGTAGTGTATTCCTAATCCTTTGGAGTATTAAGTTTCCATAAATTTTAAGAATTTGCTAAGATTTGTATAGTTGAGCATATTAGGGTTTAAACTTGATTTCAAGATTAAATCACGATTTAGGTGTAAGGAAGTGTTTTTATGACACCTAAAGATCATAAATAACTTACTAGAACTTCAAAATCAATTTAAGAGCAACTCAAGCCATCTAGGATGATTTTGGGTGTTTTTGTGAGCCTAAAATATTAGGTTTAGGGTTTGAGTATCTATATTAGGATGAACATATCAATACTAGTTAAATTAGGGCTAAAATTAGGGATTTCAGAGGTGAGTATCGATATTGCCAAGGGGAGTATCGATACTGTCCCTGCAGTATCGATACTAAGGCATCAATTTTACAGTAGAATGTATTTTTGGTATCGATACCCATAGGGGTATCAATACTTGACCCTAGAGTATCTATACTACATATATAGTACCGATACTACCTACTTCAGATGATCAAATTCGACCCGATTAAGGTTTGTAAGAGATAGGTATAGTCTGTAAGGATAAAACATAGTCTGTGAAGGACGAAAATGGCCAAAGGGGCCAGAGACAATCATAAGAAGGGTCACAACCAGACTAACCCAGGCATAAAGCGCCCAATATCTTCAGGGAGCACATAATAAATAATTATATATGGGAGATCAATTTTTAGG